>NW_027671779.1:0-146000 GCF_964165515.1 Mesoplodon bidens | reverse complement strand
CAAAAACAAAACCTAAAAAACAGGGAAATTCTTTACATTTCCTTCAGGGTCTCTGATGAAACCTGGAATGACCCTATCTACAATGACAGCTGGATGTGGCACAAGGGTGGACACTTGGGAGTGAGAGGATTGGTGAGATTGGGTGAGCAAATGCAGACCCTTTAAAGCAAAAATGCATGGCCCCCATTCCATGGGTCCCAACTCTCCATGTTGAAGGGAATATTACTACAGCTATAACATGTACGGGAAACCTAGAGAATGGACACACTGTGAATACAAAAGGATTCTAAAACTCAACGAGTAGTTCCTTTTCTGGTGCTCCGCTTTGACTTTCCAACTGATTTACTATCAATCTCCCAACTTGGAGACACAACCCCTTTAACCTCCTGGTTCGCACAGGTTGTCAATTTGGCAGAGGATGGAAGGGAAGAGGGAGAACCAATGAGAGAGTAGCTGTTAGGCATTTGGACGGGCACATGTCACTCTAATTTCCCGGCAGGAAGAAGAATTAACCACAGTCTCAGCCACCCACAGGGAACCAGTATAGGTTCTGAACCAAAATTTTGGACTTGCGTACAGCTCACAAAAAACCAGTTGAAAAATGGAGCTCAGGGGCACAGCATTTCACAAACTGGCAGAGTAATAAAGGACAACTATCGTCCAAAAATCTGTTGAGGGAAGGCAACGAGGCGGACTTGAAAGCGAGGCAGAATAGCAGGAAACAGATTTCAAGAGGTACGTTGGAATCGCCTTTAAAGCACAGGAAGAGGGGCACAACTTCGACAATGACGCACTTGGCCAAAAAGGGCGTATGAGTTTTCGCCTGAATATATTCAGGAGAAAACGCATACGCGCTTTTTGGCCTAGCAAGCAATCGGGCAATGCAAATCTGCACTACAAAAAAGTATCACTTCCCACCGGTCAAAAGGGACATCCACAAATGGGTAAAAACCAGAAAGGCAAGACAGGCCCTGGAGAAGAGGGAGCCTTGTTATGCTGATGGGCGGGATGTAAATTGCCAACTGCCTCACTGGAGGAGTGCATTGCGTTCCCTAAAACAAGTAAACAACAGAGCTACAGAGCCAAGCGCACTTCCAGTCTAGGGAATATACCTTGGGAAAACTGAAAATCAATAAGACAGAGCCACACCCAAATTTAGGGCTGCACTGCTTACAAGAACCTCAACTTAGGTACACCTTAAATATCCCAGGAAATATAAAAATGGTTCAAAAAACTGTGGTATTTATGTACGATGGAATATCCCACAGCCATGAAATCAATGTCATAAGACCAGGAGCAGCAAAGTGAGTGGATTCAGGTACGATGATTCTAAGTGAAATAAGTCACACAGAAAATGAAACTTATCATAAGATATCACTTATGAAGATCCTGTAAACATGGCTACACATGAACTGAGTTAGGAAAGAGAACAGAGTCTCACATTTAGAAAACACTCTTATGCCTGCTTAAGGGGAAAGGAGCGTTGGGGTGATGCATAAAACCAGAGTTTGATATAAGCAGAGGTACCATTTATAAAACCAACTGTGGAATAGACAAGACCTAAACCTTCCTCAGTGAAAGGGACTCAAAACCCCATATTTCCCGCAGAGGAATAGATCTGACTAGTAAGAAACTTAAAACCTATGTATTGATATGTCTCTGTAAGGGAATCAAGTGTGTCTAGACTGGCATAAACATGGCAGCGAGAATCAGCTCAAACCCACTATAAAAAGGAATTTCAAATACAAAACCAAAAAACAGGGAAATTCTTTACATTTCCTTCAGGGTCTCTGATGAAACCTGGAATGACCCTATCTACAATGACAGCTGGATGTGGCATAAGGCTGGACACCTGGGTCTGAGAGGATTGGTGAGATTGGGTGAGCAAATGCAGACCCTTTAAAGCAAAAATGCATGGCCTCCATTCCATGGGTCCCAAATCTCCATGTTGAAGGGAATATTACTACAGCTATAACATGTACGGGAATCCTAGAGAATGGACACACTGTGAATACAAAAGGTTTCTAAAACTCAACGAGTAGTCCCTCTCCTGGTGCTCCGGTTTGACTTTCCAACTGCTTTACTATCAATCTCCCAACTTGGAGAGACAACCCCTTTAACCACCTGGTTCGCACAGGTTGCCAATTTGGCAGAGGATGGAAGGGAAGTGGGAGTACCAAAGAGAGAGTAGCTGCTAGGTATTTGGACGGGCACATGTCACTCTAATTTCCCGGCAGGAAGAAGAATTAACCACAGTCTCAGCCACCCACCGGGAACCAGTATAGGTCCTGAACCAAAATTTTGGACTGGCGTACAGCTCACAAAAAACGAGTTGAAAAATGGAGCTCAGGGGCACAGCAATTCACAAACTGGCAGAGTAATAAAGGACAAGTATCGTCCAAAGATCTGTTTAGGGAAGGCAACGAGGCGGACTTGAAAGCGAGGCAGAATAGCAGGAAACAGATTTCAAGAGGTACGTTGGAATCGTCTTTAAAGCACAGGAAGAGGGGCACAACTTCGACAATGACGCACTTGGCCAAAAAGGTCGTATGCGTTTTCACCTGAATATATTCAGGAGAAAACGCATACGCCCTTTTTGGCCAAGCAAGCAAGCGGGCAATGCAAATCTGCTCTACAAAGAAGTATCACTTCCCACCGGTGAAAAGGGACATCCACAAATGTGTAAAAACCAGAAAGGCAAGACAGGCCCTGGAGAAGAGGGAGCCTTGTTATGCTGATGGGCGGGATGTAAGTTGCCAACTGCCTCACTGCAGGAGTGCATTGCGTTCCCTAAAACAAGTAATCAACAGAGCTACAGAGCCAAGGGCACTTCCAGTCTAGGGAATATACCTATGGAAAACTGAAAATCAATAAGACAGAGCCACCCCCAAATTTAGGGCTGCACTGCTTACAAGAACCTCAACTTGGGTACACCTTAAATATCCCAGGAAATATAAAAATGGTTCAAAAAACTGTGGTATTCATGTACGATGGAATATCCCTCAGCCATGAAATCAATGTCATAAGACCAGGAGCAGCAAAGTGAGTGGATTCAGGTACGATGATTCTAAGTGAAATAAGTCACACAGAAAAAGAAACTTATCATAAGATATCACTTACGAAGATCCTGTAAACATGGCTACACATGAACTGAGTTAGGAAAGAGAACAGAGTCTCACAATTGGAAAACACTCTTATGCCTGCTTAAGGGGAAAGGAGAGGTGGGGTGATGTATAAAACCAGAGTTTGATATAAGCACAGGTACCATTTCTAAAACCAACTGTGGAATAGACAAGACCTAAACCTTCCTCAGTGAAAGGGACTCAAAACCCCATATTTCCCGCAGAGGAATAGATCTGACTAGTAAGAATATTAAAACCTAAGTATTGATATGTGTCTGTAAGGGAATCAAGTGTGTCTAGACTGGCATAAACATGGCAGCGAGAATCAGCTCAAACACACTATAAAAATGAATTTCAAAAACAAAACCAAAAAACAGGGAAATTCTTTACATTTCCTTCAGGGTCTCTGATGAAACCTGGAATGACCCTATCTACAATGACAGCTGGATGTGGCATAAGGCTGGACACCTGGGAGTGAGTGGATTGGTGAGATTGGGTGAGCAAATGCAGACTCTTTAAAGCAAAAATGCATGGACCCAATTCCATGGGTCCCAACTCTCCCTGTTGAAGGGAATATTACTACAGATATAACATGTACAGGAAACCTAGAGAATGAACACACGGTGAATACAAAAGGTTTCTAAAACTCAACGAGTAGTCCCTCTCCTGGTTCTCCGGTTTGACTTTCCAACTGCTTTACTATCAATCTCCCAACTTGGAGAGACAACGCTTTTAACCTCCTGGTTCGCACATGTTGCCAATTTGGCAGAGGATGGAAGGGAAGAGGGAGAACCAATGAGAGAGTAGCTGTTAGGCATTTGGACGGGCACATGTCACTCTAATTTCCCAGCAGGAAGAAGAATTAACCACAGTCTCAGCCACCCACCGGGAACCAGTATAGGTCCTGAACCACAATTTTGGACTTGCGTACAGCTCACAAAAAACGAGTTGAAAAATGGAGCTCAGGGGCACAGCAATTCACAACCTGGCAGAGTAATAAAGGACAAGTATCGTCCAAAAAATCTGTTGAGGGAAGGCAGCGAGGCGCACTTGAAAGAGAGACAGAATAGCAGGAAACAGATTTCAAGAGGTACGTTGGAATCGCCTTTAAAGCACAGGAACAGGGGCACAACTTCGACAATGACGCACTTGGCCAAAAAGGGCGTATGCGTTTTCGCCTGAATATATTCAGGAGAAAACGCATACGCCCTTTTTGGCCAAGCAAGCAAGCGGGCAATGCAAATCTGCACTACAAAGGAGTATCACTTCGCACCGGTCAAAAGGGACATACACAAAATGTGTAAAAACCAGAAAGGCAAGACAGGCCCTGGAGAAGAGGGAGCCTTGTTATACTGATGGGCAGGATGTAAATTGCCAACTGCCTCACTGGAGGAGTGCATTGTGTTCCCTAAAACAAGTAAACAACAGAGCTACAGAGCCAAGGGCACTTCCAGTCTAGCGAATATACCTATGGAAAACTGAAAATCAATAAGACAGAGCCACCCCCAAATTTAGGGCTGCACAGCTTACAAGAACCTCAAATTGGGTACACCTTAAATATGCCAGGAAATATAAAAATGGTTCAAAAAACTGTTGTATTTATGTACGATGGAATATCCCTCAGCCATTAAATCAATGTCATAAGACCAGGAGCAGCAAAGTGAGTGAATTCAGGTACGATGATTCTAAGTGAAATAAGTCACACAGAAAAAGAAACTTATCATAAGATATCACTTATGAAGATCCTGTAAACATGGCTACACATGAACTGAGTTAGGAAAGAGAACAGAGTCTCACATTTAGAAAACACTCTTATGCCTGCTTAAGGGGAAAGGAGCGGTGGGGTGATGCATAAAACCAGAGTTTGATATAAGCACAGGAACAATTTCTATAACCAACTGTGGAATAGACAAGACCTACACCTTCCTCAGTGAAAGGGACTCAAAACCCCATATTTCCCGCAGAGGAATAGATCTGACTAGTAAGAATCTTAAAACCTATGTATTGATATGTCTCTGTAAGGGAATCAAGTTTGTCTAGACTGGCATAAACATGGCAGCGAGAATCAGCTCAAACCCACTATAAAAAGGAATTTCAAAAACAAAACCAAAAAACAGGGAAATTCTTTACATTTCCTTCAGGGTCTCTGATGAAACCTGGAATGACCCTATCTACAATGACAGCTGGATGTGGCATAAGGCTGGACACTTGGGACTGAGAGGATTGGTGAGATTGGGTGAGCAAATGCAGACCCTTTAAAGCAAAAATGCATGGCCCCCATTCCATGGGTCCCAACTCTCCATGTTGAAGGGAATATTACTACAGCTATAACATGTACGGGAAACCTAGAGAATGGACACACTGTGAATACAAAAGGTTTCTAAAACTCAACGAGTAGTCCCTCTCCTGGTGCTCCGCTTTGACTTTCCAACTGATTTACTATCAATCTCCCAACTTGGCGAAACAACCCCTTTAACCTCCTGGTTCGCACAGGTTGCCAATTTCGCAGAGGATGGAAGGGAAGAGGGAGAACCAATGAGAGAGTAGCTGTTAGGCATTTGGACGGGCACATGTCACTCTAATTTCCCGGCAGGAAGAAGAATTAACCACAGTCTCAGCCACCCACCGGGAACCAGTATAGGTCCTAAACCAAAATTTTGGACTTGCGTACAGCTCACAAAAAACGAGTTGAAAAATGGAGCTCAGGGGCACAGCAATTCACAAACTGGCAGAGTAATAAAGGACAACTATCGTCCAAAAAATCTGTTGAGGGAAGGCAGCGAGGCGGACTTGAAAGAGAGACAGAATAGCAGGAAACAGATTTCAAGAGGTACGTTGGAATCGCCTTTAAAGCACAGGAAGAGAGGCACAACTTCGACAATGACGCACTTGGCCAAAAAGGGCGTATGCGTTTTCGCCTGAATATATTCAGGAGAAAACGCATACGCCCTTTTTGGCCAAGCAAGCAAGCGGGCAATGCAAATCTGCACTACAAAGGATTATCACATTGCACCGGTCAAAAGGGACATACACAAAATGTGTAAAAACCAGAAAGGCAAGACAGGCCCTGGAGAAGAGGGAGACTTGTTATGCTGATGGGCAGGATGTAAATTGCCAACTGCCTCACTGGAGGAGTGCATTGTGTACCCTAAAACAAGTAAACAACAGAGCTACAGAGCCATGGGCACTTCCAGTCTAGGGAATATACCTATGGAAAACTGAAAATCAATAAGACAGAGCCACCCCCAAATTTAGGGCTGCACTGCTTACAAGAACCTCAACTTGGGTACACCTTAAATATGCCAGGAAATATAAAAATGGTTCAAAAAACTGTGGTATTTATGTACGATGGAATATCCCTCAGCCATTAAATCAATGTCATAAGACCAGGAGCAGCAAAGTGAATGGATTCAGGTACGATGATTCTAAGTGAAATAAGTCACACAGAAAAAGAAACTTATCATAAGATATCACTTATGAAGATCCTGTAAACATGGCTACACATGAACTGAGTTAGGAAAGAGAACAGAGTCTCACATTTAGAAAACACTCTTATGCCTGGTTAAGGGGAAAGGAGCGGTGGGGTGATGCATAAAACCAGAGTTTGATATAAGCACAGGAACCATTTCTATAACCAACTGTGGAATAGACAAGACCTACACCTTCCTCAGTGAAAGGGACTCAAAACCCCATATTTCCCGCAGAGGAATAGATCTGACTAGTAAGAATCTTAAAACCTATGTATTGATATGTCTCTGTAAGGGAATCAAGTGTGTCTAGACTGGCATAAACATGGCAGCGAGAATCAGCTCAAACCCACTATAAAAAGGAATTTCAAAAACAAAACCAAAAAACAGGGAAATTCTTTACATTTCCTTCAGGGTCTCTGATGAAACCTGGAATGACCCTATCTACAATGACAGCTGGATGTCGCATAAGGCTGGACACTTGGGACTGAGAGGATTGGTGAGATTGGGTGAGCAAATGCAGACCCTTTAAAGCAAAAATGCATGGCCCCCATTCCATGGGTCCCAACTCTCCATGTTGAAGGGAATATTACTACAGCTATAACATGTACGGGAAACCTAGAGAATGGACACACTGTGAATACAAAATGTTTCTAAAACTCAACGAGTAGTCCCTCTCCTGGTGCTCCGCTTTGACTTTCCAACTGATTTACTATCAATCTCCCAACTTGGCGAAACAACCCCTTTAATCTCCTGGTTCGCACAGGTTGCCAATTTCGCAGAGGATGGAAGGGAAGAGGGAGAACCAATGAGAGAGTAGCTGTTAGGCATTTGGACGGGCACATGTCACTCTAATTTCCCGGCAGGAAGAAGAATTAACCACAGTCTCAGCCACCCACCGGGAACCAGTATAGGTCCTGAACCAAAATTTTGGACTTGCGTACAGCTCACAAAAAACGAGTTGAAAAATGGAGCTCAGGGGCACAGCAATTCACAAACAGGCAGAGTAATAAAGGACAACTATCGTCCAAAAAATCTGTTGAGGGAAGGCAGCGAGGCGGACTTGAAAGAGAGACAGAATAGCAGGAAACAGATTTCAAGAGGTACGTTGGAATCGCCTTTAAAGCACAGGAAGAGAGGCACAACTTCGACAATGACGCACTTGGCCAAAAAGGGCGTATGCGTTTTCGCCTGAATATATTCAGGAGAAAACGCATACGCCCTTTTTGGCCAAGCAAGCAAGCGGGCAATGCAAATCTGCACTACAAAGGAGTATCACTTCGCACCGGTCAAAAGGGACATACACAAAATGTGTAAAAACCAGAAAGGCAAGACAGGCCCTGGAGAAGAGGGAGCCTTGTTATGCTGATGGGCAGGATGTAAACTGCCAACTGCCTCACTGGAGGAGTGCATTGTGTTCCCTAAAACAAGTAAACCACAGAGCTACAGAGCCATGGGCACTTCCAGTCTAGGGAATATACCTATGGAAAACTGAAAATCAATAAGACAGAGCCACCCCCAAATTTAGGGCTGCACTGCTTACAAGAACCTCAACTTGGGTACACCTTAAATATGCCAGGAAATATAAAAATGGTTCAAAAAACTGTGGTATTTATGTACGATGGAATATCCCTCAGCCATTAAATCAATGTCATAAGACCAGGAGCAGCAAAGTGAATGGATTCAGGTACGATGATTCTAAGTGAAATAAGTCACACAGAAAAAGAAACTTATCATAAGATATCACTTATGAAGATCCTGTAAACATGGCTACACATGAACTGAGTTAGGAAAGAGAACAGAGTCTCACAATTGGAAAACACTCTTATGCCTGGTTAAGGGGAAAGGAGCGGTGGGGTGATGCATAAAACCAGAGTTTGATATAAGCACAGGAACCATTTCTATAACCAACTGTGGAATAGACAAGACCTACACCTTCCTCAGTGAAAGGGACTCAAAACCCCATATTTCCCGCAGAGGAATAGATCTGACTAGTAAGAATCTTAAAACCTATGTATTGATATGTCTCTGTAAGGGAATCAAGTGTGTCTAGACTGGCATAAACATGGCAGCGAGAATCAGCTCAAACCCACTATAAAAAGGAATTTCAAAAACAAAACCAAAAAACAGGGAAATTCTTTACATTTCCTTCAGGGTCTCTGATGAAACCTGGAATGACCCTATCTACAATGACAGCTGGATGTGGCATAAGGCTGGACACTTGGGACTGAGAAGATTGGTGAGATTGGGTGAGCAAATGCAGACCCTTTAAAGCAAAAATGCATGGCCCCCATTCCATGGGTCCCAACTCTCCATGTTGAAGGGTATATTACTACAGCTATAACATGTACGGGAAACCTAGAGAATGGACACACTGTGAATACAAAAGGTTTCTAAAACTCAACGAGTAGTCCCTCTCCTGGTGCTCCGCTTTGACTTTCCAACTGATTTACTATCAATCTCCCAACTTGGCGAAACAACCCCTTTAACCTCCTGGTTCGCACAGGTTGCCAATTTCGCAGAGGATGGAAGGGAAGAGGGAGAACCAATGAGAGAGTAGCTGTTAGGCATTTGGACGGGCACATGTCACTCTAATTTCCCGGCAGGAAGAAGAATTAACCACAGTCTCAGCAACCCACCGGGAACCAGTATAGGTCCTGAACCAAAATTTTGGACTTGCGTACAGCTCACAAAAAACGAGTTGAAAAATGGAGCTCAGGGGCACAGCAATTCACAAACTGGCAGAGTAATAAAGGACAACTATCGTCCAAAAAATCTGTTGAGGGAAGGCAGCGAGGCGGACTTGAAAGAGAGACAGAATAGCAGGAAACAGATTTCAAGAGGTACGTTGGAATCGCCTTTAAAGCACAGGAAGAGAGGCACAACTTCGACAATGACGCACTTGGCCAAAAAGGGCGTATGCGTTTTCGCCTGAATATATTCAGGAGAAAACGCATACGCCCTTTTTGGCCAAGCAAGCAAGCGGGCAATGCAAATCTGCACTACAAAGGAGTATCACTTCGCACCGGTCAAAAGGGACATACACAAAATGTGTAAAAACCAGAAAGGCAAGACAGGCCCTGGAGAAGAGGGAGCCTTGTTATGCTGATGGGCAGGATGTAAATTGCCAACTGCCTCACTGGAGGAGTGCATTGTGTTCCCTAAAAGAAGTAAACAACAGAGCTACAGAGCCATGGGTACTTCCAGTCTAGGGAATATACCTATGGAAAACTGAAAATCAATAAGACAGAGCCACCCCCAAATTTAGGGCTGCACTGCTTACAAGAACCTCAACTTGGGTACACCTTAAATATGCCAGGTAATATAAAAATGGTTCAAAAAACTGTGGTATTTATGTACGATGGAATATCCCTCAGCCATTAAATCAATGTCATAAGACCAGGAGCAGCAAAGTGAATGGATTCAGGTACGATGATTCTAAGTGAAATAAGTCACACAGAAAAAGAAACTTATCATAAGATATCACTTATGAAGATCTGTAAACATGACTACACATGAACTGAGTTAGGAAAGAGAACAGAGTCTCACATTTAGAAAACACTCTTATGCCTGCTTAAGGGGAAAGGAGCGGTGGGGTGATGCATAAAACCAGAGTTTGATATAAGCACAGGAACCATTTCTATAACCAACTGTGGAATAGACAAGACCTACACCTTCCTCAGTGAAAGGGACTCAAAACCCCATATTTCCCGCAGAGGAATAGATCTGACTAGTAAGAATCTTAAAACCTATGTATTGATATGTCTCTGTAAGGGAATCAAGTGTGTCTAGACTGGCATAAACATGGCAGCGAGAATCAGCTCAAACCCAGTATAAAAAGGAATTTCAAATACAAAACCAAAAAACAGGGAAATTCTTTACATTTCCTTCAGGGTCTCTGATGAAACCTGGAATGACCCTATCTACAATGACAGCTGGATGTGGCATAAGCCTGGACACTTGGGACTGAGAGGATTGGTGAGATTGGGTGAGCAAATGCAGACCCTTTAAAGCAAAAATGCATGGCCCCCATTCCATGGGTCCCAACTCTCCATGTTGAAGGGAATATTACTACAGCTATAACATGTACGGGAAACCTAGAGAATGGACACACTGTGAATACAAAAGGTTTCTAAAACTCAACGAGTAGTCCCTCTCCTGGTGCTCCGCTTTGACTTTCCAACTGATTAACTATCAATCTCCCAACTTGGCGAAACAACCCCTTTAACCTCCTGGTTCGCACAGGTTGCCAATTTCGCAGAGGATGGAAGGGAAGAGGGAGAACCAATGAGAGAGTAGCTGTTAGGCATTTGGACGGGCACATGTCACTCTAATTTCCCGGCAGGAAGAAGAATTAACCACAGTCTCAGCCACCCACCGGGAACCAGTATAGGTCCTAAACCAAAATTTTGGACTTGCGTACAGCTCACAAAAAACGAGTTGAAAAATGGAGCTCAGGGGCACAGCAATTCACAAACTGGCAGAGTAATAAAGGACAACTATCGTCCAAAAAATCTGTTGAGGGAAGGCAGCGAGGCGGACTTGAAAGAGAGACAGAATAGCAGGAAACAGATTTCAAGAGGTACGTTGGAATCGCCTTTAAAGCACAGGAAGAGAGGCACAACTTCGACAATGACGCACTTGGCCAAAAAGGGCGTATGCGTTTTCGCCTGAATATATTCAGGAGAAAACGCATACGCCCTTTTTGGCCAAGCAAGCAAGCGGGCAATGCAAATCTGCTCTACAAAGGAGTATCACTTCCCAACAGTCAAAAGGGACATCCACAAATGTGTAAAAACCAGAAAGGCAAGACAGGCCCTGGAGAAGAGGGAGCCTTGTTATGCTGATGGGCGGGATGTAAATTGCCAACTGCCTCACTGGAGGAGTGCATTGCTTTCCCTAAAACAAGTAAACAACAGAGCTACAGAGCCAAGGTCACTTCCAGTCTAGGGAATATACTTTGGGAAAAATGACAATCAATAAGACAGAGCCACCACCAAATTTAGGGCTGCACTGCTTACAAGAACCTCAACTTGGGTACACCTTAAATATCCCAGGAAATATAAAAATGGTTCAAAAAACTGTGGTATTTATGTACGATGGAATATCCCTCAGCCATGAAATCAATGTCATAAGACCAGGAGCAGCAAAGTGAGTGGATTCAGGTACGATGATACTAAGTGAAATAAGTCACACAGAAAAAGAAACTTATCATAAGATATCACTTATGAATATCCTGTAAACATGGCTACACATGAACTGAGTTAGGAAAGAGAAAAAAGTCTCACAATTAGAAAAAACTCTTATGCCTGCTTAAGGGGAAAGGAGAGGTGGGGTGATGCATAAAACCAGAGTTTGATATAAGCACAGGTACCATTTCTATAACCAACTGTGGAATAGACAAGACCTACACCTTCCTCAGTGAAAGGGACTCAAAACCCCATATTTCCCGCAGAGGAATAGATCTGACTAGTAAGAATCTTAAAACCTATGTATTGATATGTCTCTGTAAGGGAATCAAGTGTGTCTAGACTGGCATAAACATGGCAGCGAGAATCAGCTCAAACCCACTATAAAAAGGAATTTCAAAAACAAAACCAAAAAACAGGGAAATTCTTTACATTTCCTTCAGGGACTCTGATGAAACCTGGAATGACCCTATCTACAATGACAGCTGGATGTGGCATAAGGCTGAACACTTGGGAGTGAGAGGATTGGTGAGATTGGGTGAGCAAATGCAGACCCTTTAAAGCAAAAATGCATGGCCCCCATTCCATGGGTCCCAACTCTCCATGTTGAAGGGAATATTACTACAGCTATAACATGTACGGGAAACCTAGAGAATGGACACACTGTGAATACAAAAGGTTTCAAAAACTCAACGAGTAGTCCCTCTCCTGGTGCTCCGCTTTGACTTTCCAACTGATTTACTATCAATCTCCCAAGTTGGCGAAACAACCCCTTTAACCTCCTGGTTCGCACAGGTTGCCAATTTCGCAGAGGATGGAAGGGAAGAGGGAGAACCAATGAGAGAGTAGCTGTTAGGCATTTGGACGGGCACATGTCACTCTAATTTCCCGGCAGGAAGAAGAATTAACCACAGTCTCAGCCACCCACCGGGAACCAGTATAGGTCCTGAACCAAAATTTTGGACTTGCGTACAGCTCACAAAAAACGAGTTGAAAAATGGAGCTCAGGGGCACAGCAATTCACAAACTGGCAGAGTAATAAAGGACAACTATCGTCCAAAAAATCTGTTGAGGGAAGGCAGCGAGGCGGACTTGAAAGAGAGAAAGAATAGCAGGAAACAGATTTCAAGAGGTACGTTGGAATCGCCTTTAAAGCACAGGAAGAGAGGCACAACTTCGACAATGACGCACTTGGCCAAAAAGGGCGTATGCGTTTTCGCCTGAATATATTCAGGAGAAAACGCATACGCCCTTTTTGGCCAAGCAAGCAAGCGGGCAATGCAAATCTGCACTACAAAGGAGTATCACTTCGCACCGGTCAAAAGGGACATACACAAAATGTGTAAAAACCAGAAAGGCAAGACAGGCCCTGGAGAAGAGGGAGCCTTGTTATGCTGATGGGCAGGATGTAAACTGCCAACTGCCTCACTGGAGGAGTGCATTGTGTTCCCTAAAACAAGTAAACAACAGAGCTACAGAGCCATGGGCACTTCCAGTCTAGGGAATATACCTATGGAAAACTGAAAATCAATAAGACAGAGCCACCCCCAAATTTAGGGCTGCACTGCTTACAAGAACCTCAACTTGGGTACACCTTAAATATGCCAGGAAATATAAAAATGGTTCAAAAAACTGTGGTATTTATGTACGATGGAATATCCCTCAGCCATTAAATCAATGTCATAAGACCAGGAGCAGCAAAGTGAATGGATTCAGGTACGATGATTCTAAGTGAAATAAGTCACACAGAAAAAGAAACTTATCATAAGATATCACTTATGAAGATCCTGTAAACATGGCTACACATGAACTGAGTTAGGAAAGAGAACAGAGTCTCACATTTAGAAAACACTCTTATGCCTGCTTAAGGGGAAAGGAGCGGTGGGGTGATGCATAAAACCAGAGTTTGATATAAGCACAGGAACCATTTCTATAACCAACTGTGGAATAGACAAGACCTACACCTTCCTCAGTGAAAGGGACTCAAAACCCCATATTTACCGCAGAGGAATAGATCTGACTAGTAAGAATCTTAAAACCTATGTATTGATATGTCTCTGTAAGGGAATCAAGTGTGTCTAGACTGGCATAAACATGGCAGCGAGAATCAGCTCAAACCCACTATAAAAAGGAATTTCAAAAACAAAACCAAAAAACAGGGAAATTCTTTACATTTCCTTCAGGGTCTCTGATGAAACCTGGAATGACCCTATCTACAATGACAGCTGGATGTGGCATAAGGCTGGACACTTGGGACTGAGAGGATTGGTGAGATTGGGTGAGCAAATGCAGACCCTTTAAAGCAAAAATGCATGGCCCCCATTCCATGGGTCCCAACTCTCCATGTTGAAGGGAATATTACTACAGCTATAACATGTACGGGAAACCTAGAGAATGGACACACTGTGAATACAAAAGGTTTCTAAAACTCAACGAGTAGTCCCTCTCCTGGTGCTCCGCTTTGACTTTCCAACTGATTTACTATCAATCTCCCAACTTGGCGAAACAACCCCTTTAACCTCCTGGTTCGCACAGGTTGCCAATTTCGCAGAGGATGGAAGGGAAGAGGGAGAACCAATGAGAGAGTAGCTGTTAGGCATTTGGACGGGCACATGTCACTCTAATTTCCCGGCAGGAAGAAGAATTAACCACAGTCTCAGCCACCCACCGGGAACCAGTATAGGTCCTGAACCAAAATTTTGGACTTGCGTACAGCTCACAAAAAACGAGTTGAAAAATGGAGCTCAGGGGCACAGCAATTCACAAACTGGCAGAGTAATAAAGGACAACTATCGTCCAAAAAATCTGTTGAGGGAAGGCAGCGAGGCGGACTTGAAAGAGAGACAGAATAGCAGGAAACAGATTTCAAGTGGTACGTTGGAATCGCCTTTAAAGCACAGGAAGAGAGGCACAACTTCGACAATGACGCACTTGGCCAAAAAGGGCGTATGCGTTTTCGCCTGAATATATTCAGGAGAAAACGCATACGCCCTTTTTGGCCAAGCAAGCAAGCGGGCAATGCAAATCTGCACTACAAAGGAGTATCACTTCGCACCGGTCAAAAGGGACATACACAAAATGTGTAAAAACCAGAAAGGCAAGACAGGTCCTGGAGAAGAGGGAGCCTTGTTATGCTGATGGGCAGGATGTAAATTGCCAACTGCCTCACTGGAGGAGTGTATTGTGTTCCCTAAAACAAGTAAACAACAGAGCTAAAGAGCCATGGGTACTTCCAGTCTAGGGAATATACCTATGGAAAACTGAAAATCAATAAGACAGAGCCACCCCCAAATTTAGGGCTGCACTGCTTACAAGAACCTCAACTTGGGTACACCTTAAATATGCCAGGAAATATAAAAATGGTTCAAAAAACTGTGGTATTTATGTACGATGGAATATCCCTCAGCCATTAAATCAATGTCATAAGACCAGGAGCAGCAAAGTGAATGGATTCAGGTACGATGATTCTAAGTGAAATAAGTCACACAGAAAAAGAAACTTATCATAAGATATCACTTATGAAGATCCTGTAAACATGGCTACACATGAACTGAGTTAGGAAAGAGAACAGAGTCTCACATTTAGAAAACACTCTTATGCCTGCTTAAGGGGAAAGGAGCGGTGGGGTGATGCATAAAACCAGAGTTTGATATAAGCACAGGTACCATTTCTATAACCAACTGTGCAATAGACAAGACCTACACCTTCCTCAGTGAAAGGGACTCAAAACCCCATATTTCCCGCAGAGGAATAGATCTGACTAGTAAGAATCTTAAAACCTATGTATTGATATGTCTCTGTAAGTGAATCAAGTGTGTCTAGACTGGCATAAACATGGCAGCGAGAATCAGCTCAAACCCACTATAAAAAGGAATTTCAAAAACAAAACCAAAAAACTGGGAAATTCTTTACATTTCCTTCAGGGTCTCTGATGAAACCTGGAATGACCCTATCTACAATGAAAGCTGGATGTGGCATAAGGCTGGACACTAGGGACTGAGAGGATTGGTGAGATTGGGTGAGCAAATGCAGACCCTTTAAAGCAAAAATGCATGGCCCCCATTCCATGGGTCCCAACTCTCCATGTTGAAGGGAATATTACTACAGCTATAACATGTACGGGAAACCTAGAGAATGGACACACTGTGAATACAAAAGGTTTCTAAAACTCAACGAGTAGTCCCTCTCCTGGTGCTCCGCTTTGACTTTCCAACTGATTTACTATCAATCTCCCAACTTGGCGAAACAACCCCTTTAACCTCCTGGTTCGCACAGGTTGCCAATTTCGCAGAGGATGGAAGGGAAGAGGGAGAACCAATGAGAGAGTAGCTGTTAGGCATTTGGACGGGCACATGTCACTCTAATTTCCCGGCAGGAAGAAGAATTAACCACAGTCTCAGCCACCCACCGGGAACCAGTATAGGTCCTGAACCAAAATTTTGGACTTGCGTACAGCTCACAAAAAACGAGTTGAAAAATGGAGCTCAGGGGCACAGCAATTCACAAACTGGCAGAGTAATAAAGGACAACTATCGTCCAAAAAATCTGTTGAGGGAAGGCAGCGAGGCGGACTTGAAAGAGAGACAGAATAGCAGGAAACAGATTTCAAGAGGTATGTTGGAATCGCCTTTAAAGCACAGGAAGAGAGGCACAACTTCGACAATGACGCACTTGGCCAAAAAGGGCGTATGCGTTTTCGCCTGAATATATTCAGGAGAAAACGCATACGCCCTTTTTGGCCAAGCAAGCAAGTGGGCAATGCAAATCTGCACTACAAAGGAGTATCACTTCGCACCGGTCAAAAGGGACATACACAAAATGTGTAAAATCCAGAAAGGCAAGACAGGTCCTGGAGAAGAGGGAGCCTTGTTATGCTGATGGGCAGGATGTAAATTGCCAACTGCCTCACTGGAGGAGTGCATTGTGTTCCCTAAAACAAGTAAACAACAGAGCTACAGAGCCATGGGTACTTCCAGTCTAGGGAATATACCTATGGAAAACTGAAAATCAATAAGACAGAGCCACCCCCAAATTTAGGGCTGCACTGCTTACAAGAACCTCAACTTGGGTACACCTTAAATATGCCAGGAAATATAAAAATGGTTCAAAAAACTGTGGTATTTATGTACGATGGAATATCCCTCAGCCATTAAATCAATGTCATAAGACCAGGAGCAGCAAAGTGAATGGATTCAGGTACGATGATTCTAAGTGAAATAAGTCACACAGAAAAAGAAACTTATCATAAGATATCACTTATGAAGATCCTGTAAACATGGCTACACATGAACTGAGTTAGGAAAGAGAACAGAGTCTCACATTTAGAAAACACTCTTATGCCTGCTTAAGGGGAAAGGAGCGGTGGGGTGATGCATAAAACCAGAGTTTGATATAAGCACAGGTACCATTTCTATAACCAACTGTGCAATAGACAAGACCTACACCTTCCTCAGTGAAAGGGACTCAAAACCCCATATTTCCCGCAGAGGAATAGATCTGACTAGTAAGAATCTTAAAACCTATGTATTGATATGTCTCTGTAAGTGAATCAACTGTGTCTAGACTGGCATAAACATGGCAGCGAGAATCAGCTCAAACCCACTATAAAAAGGAATTTCAAAAACAAAACCAAAAAACTGGGAAATTCTTTACATTTCCTTCAGGGTCTCTGATGAAACCTGGAATGACCCTATCTACAATGAAAGCTGGATGTGGCATAAGGCTGGACACTTGGGACTGAGAGGATTGGTGAGATTGGGTAAGCAAATGCAGACCCTTTAAAGCAAAAATGCATGGCCCCCATTCCATGGGTCCCAACTCTCCATGTTGAAGGGAATATTACTACAGCTATAACATGTACGGGAAACCTAGAGAATGGACACACTGTGAATACAAAAGGTTTCTAAAACTCAACGAGTAGTCCCTCTCCTGGTGCTCCGCTTTGACTTTCCAACTGATTTACTATCAATCTCCCAACTTGGCGAAACAACCCCTTTAACCTCCTGGTTCGCACAGGTTGCCAATTTGGCAGAGGATGGAAGGGAAGAGGGAGAACCAATGAGAGAGTAGCTGTTAGGCATTTGGACGGGCACATGTCACTCTAATTTCCCGGCAGGAAGAAGAATTAACCAAAGTCTCTGCCACCCACCGGGAACCAGTATAGGTCCTGAACCAAAATTTTGGACTTGCGTACAGCTCACAAATAACGAGCTGAAAAATGGAGCTCAGGGGCCCAGCAATTCACAAACTGGCAGATTAATAAAGGACAACTATCGTCCAAAAAATCTGTTGAGGGAAGGCAGCGAGGCAGACTTGAAAGAGAGAAAGAATAGCAGGAAACAGATTTCAAGAGGTACGTTGGAATCGCCTTTAAAGCACAGGAAGAGGGGCACAACTTCGACAATGACGCACTTGGCCAAAAAGGGCGTATGCGTTTTCGCCTGAATATATTCAGGAGAAAACGCATACGCCCTTTTTGGCCAAGCAAGCAAGCGGGCAATGCAAATCTGCACTACAAAGGAGAATCACTTCGCACTGGTCAAAAGGGACATACACAAAATGTGTAAAAACCAGAATGGCAAGACAGGCCCTGGAGAAGAGGGAGCCTTGTTATGCTGATGGGCAGGATGTAAATTGCCAACTGCCTCACTGGAGGAGTGCATTGCGTTCCCTAAAACAAGTAAACAACAGAGCTACAGAGCCAAGGGCACTTCCAGTCTAGGGAATATACCTTGGGAAAAATGAAAATCAATAAGACAGAGCCACCCCCAAATTTAGGGCTGCACTGCTTACAAGAACCTCAACTTGGGTACACCTTAAATATGCCAGGAAATATAAAAATGGTTCAAAAAACTGTGGTATTTATGTACGATGGAATATCCCTCAGCCATGAAATCAATGTCATAAGACCAGGAGCAGCAAAGTGAGTGGATTCAGGTACGATGATTCTAAGTGAAATAAGTCACACAGAAAAAGAAACTTATCATAAGATATCACTTATGAAGATCCTGTAAACATGGCTACACATGAACTGAGTTAGGAAAGAGAACAGAGTCTCACATTTAGAAAACACTCTTATGCCTGCTTAAGGGGAAAGGAGCGGTGGGGTGATGCATAAAACCAGAGTTTGATATAAGCACAGGTACCATTTCTATAACCAACTGTGCAATAGACAAGACCTACACCTTCCTCAGTGAAAGGGACTCAAAACCCCATATTTCCCGCAGAGGAATAGTTCTGACTAGTAAGAATCTTAAAACCTATGTATTGATATGTCTCTGTAAGGGAATCAAGTGTGTCTAGACTGGCATAAACATGGCAGCGAGAATCAGCTCAAACCCACTATAAAAAGGAATTTCAAAAACAAAACCAAAAAACAGGGAAATTCTTTACATTTCCTTCAGGGTCTCTGATGAAACCTGGAATGACCCTATCTACAATGACAGCTGGATGTGGCATAAGGCTGGACACTTGGGACTGAGAGGATTGGTGAGATTGGGTGAGCAAATGCAGACCCTTTAAAGCAAAAATGCATGGCCCCCATTCCATGGGTCCCAACTCTCCATGTTGAAGGGAATATTACTACAGCTATAACATGTACGGGAAACCTAGAGAATGGACACACTGTGAATACAAAAGGTTTCTAAAACTCAACGAGTAGTCCCTCTCCTGGTGCTCCGCTTTGACTTTCCAACTGATTTACTATCAATCTCCCAACTTGGCGAAACAACCCCTTTAACCTCCTGGTTCGCACAGGTTGCCAATTTCGCAGAGGATGGAAGGGAAGAGGGAGAACCAATGAGAGAGTAGCTGTTAGGCATTTGGACGGGCACATGTCACTCTAATTTCCCGGCAGGAAGAAGAATTAACCACAGTCTCAGCCACCCACCGGGAACCAGTATAGGTCCTGAACCAAAATTTTGGACTTGCGTACAGCTCACAAAAAACGAGTTGAAAAATGGAGCTCAGGGGCACAGCAATTCACAAACTGGCAGAGTAATAAAGGACAACTATCGTCCAAAAAATCTGTTGAGGGAAGGCAGCGAGGCGGACTTGAAAGAGAGACAGAATAGCAGGAAACAGATTTCAAGAGGTACGTTGGAATCGCCTTTAAAGCACAGGAAGAGGGGCACAACTTCAACAATGACGCACTTGGCCAAAAAGGGCGTATGCGTTTTCTCCTGGATATATTCAGGAGAAAACGCATACGCCCTTTTTGGCCAAGCAAGCAAGCGGGCAATGCAAATCTGCACTACAAAGGAGTATCACTTCCCACCGGTCAAAAGGGACATCCACAAAATGTGTAAAAAACAGAAAGGCAAGACAGGAACTGCAGAAGAGGGAGCCTTGTTATGCTGATGGGCGGGATGTATATTGCCAACTGCCTCACTGGAGGAGTGCATTGCGTTCCCTAAAACAAGTAAACAACAGAGCTACAGAGCCAAGGGCACTTCCAGTCTAGGGAATATACCTTGGGAAAAATGAAAATCAATAAGACAGAGCCACCACCAAATTTATGGCTGCACTGCTTACAAGAACCTCAACTTGGGTACACCTTAAATATCCCAGGAAATATAAAAATGGTTCAAAAAACTGTGGTATTTATGTACGATGGAATATCCCTCAGCCATGAAATCAATGTCATAAGACCAGGAGCAGCAAAGTGAGTGGATTCAGGTACGATGATTCTAAGTGAAATAAGTCACACAGAAAAAGAAACTTATCATAAGATATCACTTATGAAGATCCTATAAACATGGCTACACATGAACTGAGTTAGGAAAGAGAACAGAGTCTCACATTTAGAAAACACTCTTATGCCTGCTTAAGGGGAAAGGAGCGGTGGGGTGATGCATAAAACCAGAGTTTGATATAAGCACAGGTACCATTTCTATAACCAACTGTGGAATAGACAAGACCTACACCTTCCTCAGTGAAAGGGACTAAAAACCCCATATTTCCCGCAGAGGAATAGATCTGACTAGTAAGAATCTTAAAACCTATGTATTGATATGTCTCTGTAAGGGAATCAAGTGTGTCTAGACTGGCATAAACATGGCAGCGAGAATCAGCTCAAACCCACTATAAAAAGGAATTTCAAAAACAAACCCAAAAAACAGGGAAATTGTTTACATTTCCTTCAGGGTCTCTGATGAAACCTGGAATGACCCTATCTACAATGACAGCTTGATGTGGCATAAGGCTGAACACTTGGGAGTGAGAGGATTGGTGAGATTGGGTGAGCAAATGCAGACCCTTTAAAGCAAAAATGCATGGCCTCCATTCCATGGGTCCCAAATCTCCATGTTGAAGGGAATATTACTACAGCTATAACATGTACGGGAAACCTAGAGAATGGACACAGTGTGAATACAAAAGGTTTCTAAAACTCAACGACTAGTCCCTCTCCTTGTGCTCCGCTTTGACTTTCCAACTGCTTTACTATCAATCTCCCAACTTGGAGAGACAACCCCTTTAACCTCCTGGTTCGCACAGGTTGCCAATTTGGCAGAGGATGGAAGGGAAGAGGGAGAACCAATGAGAGAGTAGCTGTTAGGCATTTGGACGGGCACATGTCACTCTAATTTCCCGGCAGGAAGAAGAATTAACCACAGTCTCAGCCACCCACCGGGAACCAGTATAGGTCCTGAACCAAAATTTTGGACTTGCGTACAGCTCACAAAAAACGAGTTGAAAAATGGAGCTCAGGGGCACAGCAATTCACAAACTGGCAGAGTAATAAAGGACAACTATCGTCCAAAAATCTGTTGAGGGAAGGCAACGAGGCAGACTTGTATGCGAGGCAGAATAGCAAGAACAGATTTCAAGAGGTACGTTGGAATCGCCTTTAAAGCACAGGAAGATGGGCACAAATTCGAAAATGACGCACTTGGCCAAAAAGGGCGTATGCGTTTTCTCCTGAATTCAGGAGAAAACGCATACGCCCTTTTTGGCCAAGCAAGCAAGCGGGCAATGCAAATCTGCACTACAAAGAAGTATCACTTCCCACCGGTCAAAAGGGACATCCACAAAATGTGTAAAATCCAGAAAGGCAAGACCGGCCCTGGAGAAGAGGGAGCCTTGTTATGCTGATGGGCGGGATGTAAATTGACAACTGCCTCACTGGAGGAGTTCATTGCGTTCCCTAAAACAAGTAAACAACATAGCTACAGAGCCAAGGTCACTTCCAGTCTAGGGAATATACCTTGGGAAAACTGAAAATCAATAAGACAGAACCACCCCCAAATTTAGGGCTTCACTGCTTACAAGAACCTCAACTTGGGTACACTTTAAATATCCCAGGAAATATAAAAATGGTTCAAAAAACTGTGGTATTTATGTACGATGGAATATCCCTCAGCCATGAAATCAATGTCATAAGACCAGGAGCAGCAAAGTGAGTGGATTCAGATACGATGATTCTAAGTGAAATAAGTCACACAGAAAAAGAAACCTATCCTAAGATATCACTGATGAAGATCCTGTAAACATGGCTACACATGAACTGAGTTAGAAAAGAGAACAGAGACTCACATTTAGAAAACACTCTTATGCCTGCTTAAGGGGAAAGGAGAGGTGGGGTGATGCATAAAACCAGTGTTTGATATAAGCACAGGTACCATTTCTAAAACCAACTGTGGAATAGACAAAACCTACTCCTTCCTCAGTGAAAGGGACTCAAATCCCCATATTTCCCGCAGAGTAATAGATCTGACTAGTAAGAATCTTAAAACCTATGTATTGATATGTCTCTGTAAGGGAATCAAGTGTGTCTAGACTGGCATAAACATGGCAGCGAGAATCAGCTCAAACCCACTATAAAAAGGAATTTGAAAAACAAAACCAAAAAACAGTGATATTCTTTACATTTCCTTCAGGGTCTCTGATGAAACCTGGAATGATCCTATCTACAATGACTGCTGGATGTGGCATAATGCTGGACACCTGGGACTGAGAGTATTGGTGAGATTGGGTGAGCAAATTCAGACCCTTTAAAGCAAAAATGCATGGCCCCCATTCCATGGGTCCCAACTCTCCATGTTGAAGGGAATATTACTACAGCTATAACATGTACGGGAAACCTAGAGAATGGACACACTGTGAATACAAAAGGTTTCTAAAACTCAACGAGAAGTCCCGCTCCTTGTACTCCAATTTGACTTTCCAACTGCTTTACTATCAATCTCCCAACTTGGCGAGACAACCCCTTTAACCTCCTGGTTCGCACAGGTTGCCAATTTCGCAGAGGATGGAAGGGAAGAGGGAGATCCAATGAGAGAGTAGCTGTTAGGAAATTGGACGGGCACATGTCACTCTAATTTCCCGGCAGGAAGAAGAATTAACCACAGTCTCAGCCACCCACCGGGAACCAGTATAGGTCCTGAACCACAATTTTGGACTTGCGTACAGCTCACAAAAAACGAGTTGAAAAATGGAGCTCAGGGGCACAGCAATTCACAAACTGGCAGAGTAATAAATGACAACTATCGTCCAAAAAATCTGTTGAGGGAAGGCAGCGAGGCAGACTTGAAAGAGAGACAGAATAGCAGGAAACAGTTTTCAAGAGGTACGTTGGAATCGCCTTTAAAGCACAGTGAGAGGGGCACAACTTCGACAATGACGCACTTGGCCAAAAAGGGCCTATGCGTTTTCTCCTGAATATATTCAGGAGAAAACGCATACGCCCTTTTTGGCCAAGCAAGCAAGTGGGCAATGCAAATCTGCACTACAAAGAAGTATCACTTCCCACCGGTCAAAAGGGACATCCACAAATGTGCAAAAATCAGAAAGGCAAGACAGGCCCTGGAGAAGAGGGAGCCTTGTTATGCTGATGGGCGGGATGTAAATTGCCAACTGCCTCACTGGAGGAGTGCATTGCATTCCCTAAAACAAGTAAACAACAGAGCTACAGAGCCAAGGGCACTTCCAGTCTAGGGAATATACCTTGGGTAAACTGAAAATCAATAAGACAGAGCCACCCCCAAATTTAGGGCTGCACTGCTTACAAGAACCTCAACTTGGGTACACCTTAAATATCCCAGGAAATATAAAAATGGTTCAAAAAACTGTGGTATTTATGTACGATGGAATATCCCTCAGCCATGAAATCAATATCATAAGACCAGGAGCAGCAAAGTGAGTGGATTCAGGTACGATGATTCTAAGTGTAATAAGTCACACAGAAAAAGAATCTTATCATAAGATATCACTTATGAAGATGCTGTAAACATGGCTACACATGAAATGAGTTAGGAAAGAGAACAGAGTCTCACATTTAGAAAACACTGTTATGCCTGCTTAAGGGGAAAGTAGAGGTGGGGTGATGCATAAAACCAGAGTTTGATATAAGCACAGGTACCATTTCTAAAACCAACTGTGGAATAGACAAGACCTACACTTTCCTCAGTGAAAGGCACTCAAAACCCCATATTTCCCGAAGAGGAATAGATCTGACTAGTAAGAATCTTAAAACCTATGTATTGATATGTCTCTGTAAGGGAATCAAGTGTGTCTAGACTGGCATAATCATGGCAGCGAGAATCAGCTCAAACCCACTATAAAAAGGAATTACAAAAACAAAACCAAAAAACAGGGAAATTCTTTACGTTTCCTTCAGGGTCTCTGATGAAACCTGAAATGACCCTATCTACAATGACAGCTGGATGTGGCATAAGGCTGGACACCTGGGACTGAGAGGATTGGTGAGATTGGGTGAGCAAATGCAGACCCTTTAAAGCAAAAATGCATGGCCCCCATTCCATGGATCCCAACTCTCCATGTTGAAGGGAATATTACTACAGCTCTAACATGTACGGGAAACCAAGAGAATGGACACACTGTGAATACAAAAGGTTTCTAAAACTCATCGAGTAGTCCCTCTCCTGGTGCTCCGGTTTGACTTTCCAACTGCTTTACTATCAATCTCCCAACTTGGAGATGCAACCCCTTTAACCTCCTGGTTCGCACAGGTTGCCAATTTGGCAGAGGATGGAAGGGAATAGGGAGAACCAATGAGAGAGTAGCTGTTAGGCATATGGACGGGCACATGTCACTCTGATTTCCTGGCAGGAAGAAGAATTAACCAGTGTCTCAGCCACCCACAGGGAACCAGTACAGGTCCTGAACCAAAATTTTGGACTTGCGTACAGCTCACAAAAAACGAGTTGAAAAATGGAGCTCAGGGGCACAGCAATTCACAAACTGGCAGAGTAATAAAGGACAACTATCGTCCAAAAATCTGTTGAGGGAAGGCAACTAGGTGGACTTGAAAGCGAGACAGAATAGCAGGAAACAGATTTCAAGAGGTACGTTGGAATCGCCTTTAAAGCACAGGAAGAGGGGCACAACTTCGACAATGAAGCACATGGCCAAAAAGGGCGTATGCGTTTTCTCCTGAATATATTCAGGAAAAAACGCATACGCCCTTTTTGGCCAAGCAAGCAAGCGGGCAATGCAAATCTGCACTACAAAGAAGTATCACTTCCCACCAGTCAAAAGGGACATCCACAAAATGTGTAAAAACCAGAAAGGCAAGACAGGGCCTGGAGAACAGGGAGCCTTGTTATGCTGATGGGCGGGATGTAAATTGCCAACTGCCTCACTGGAGGAGTGCATTGCGTTCCCTAAAACAAGTAACCAACAGAGCTACAGAGCCAAGGGCACATCCAGTCTAGGGAATATACCTTGGGAAAACTGAAAATCAATAAGACAGAGCCACCCCCAAATTTAGGGCTGCACTGCTTACAAGAACCTCAACTTGGGTACACCTTAAATATCCCAGGAAATATAAAAATGGTTCAAATAACTGTGGTATTTATGTACGATGGAATATCCCTCAGCCATGAAATCAATGTCATAAGACCAGGAGCAGCAAAGTGAGTGGATTCAGGTATGATGATTCTAAGTGAAATAAGTCACACAGAAAAAGAAACTTATAATAAGATATCAGTTATGATGATCCTGTAAACATGGCTACACATGAACTGAGTTAGGAAAGAGAACAGTGTCTCACATTTAGAAAACACTCTTATGCCTGCTTAAGGGGAATGGAGAGGTGGGGTGATGCATAAAACCAGAGTTTGATATAAGAACAGGTACCATTTCTAAAACCAACTCTGGAATAGAGAAGACCTACACCTTCCTCAGTGAAAGGGACTCAAAACCCCCTATTTCCCGCAGAGGAATAGATCTGACTAGTAAGAATCTTAAAACATATGTATTGATATGTCTCTGTAAGGGAATCAACTGTGTCTAGACTGGCATACACATGGCAGCGAGAAATCAGCACAAACCCACTATAAAAAGGAATTTCAAAAACAAAATCAAAAAACAGGGAAATTCTTTACTTTTCCTTCAGGGTCTCCGATGAAACCTGGAATGACCTTATTTACAATGACAGCTGGATGTGGCATAAGGCTGGACACTTGGGACTGAGAGATTTGGTGAGATTGGGTCAGCAAATGCAGACCCTTTAAACAAAAATGCATGGCCCCCATTCCATGGGTCCCAACTCTCCATGTTGAAGGGAATATTACTACAGCTATAACATGTATGGGAAACCTAGAGAATGGACACACTGTGAATACAAAAGGTTTCTAAAACTCAACGAGTTGTCCCTCTCCTGGTGCTCTGGTTTGACTTTCCAACTGCTATAGTATCAATCTCCCAACTTGGAGAGACAACCCCTTTAACCTCCTGGTTCGCACAGGTTGCCAATTTGGCAGAGGATGGAAGGGAAGAGGGAGAACCAATGAGAGAATAGCTGTTAGGCATTTGGACAGGAACATGTCACTCTAATTTCCCGGCAGGAAGAAAAATTAACCAGAGTCTCAGCCAACCACCGGGAATCAGTATAGGTCCTGAACCAAAATTTTGGACTTGCGTAGAGCTCACTAAAAACGAGTTGAAAAATGGAGCTCATGGGCACAGCAATTCACAAACTGGCAGAGTAATAAAGGACAACTATCGTCCAAAAATCTGTTGAGGGAAGGCATCGAGGCGGACTTGAAAGCGAGGCAGAATAGCAGGAAACAGATTTCAAGAGGTACGTTGGAATCGCCTTTAAAGCATAGGAAGAGGGGCACAACTTCGACAATGACGCACTTGGCCAAAAAGAGCATTAGCGTTTTCTCCTGAATATATTCAGGAGAAAACGCATACGCCCTTTTTGGCCAAGCAAGCAAGCGGGCAATGCAAATCTGCACTACAAAGAAGTATCACTTCCCACCGGTCAAAAGGGATATCCACAAAATGTGTAAAAACCAGAAAGGCAAGACAGGCCCTGGAGAACAGGGAGCCTTTTTATGCTGATGGGTGGGATGTAAATTGCCAACTGTCTCACTGGAGGAGTGCATTGTGTTCCCTAAAACAAGTAAACAACCGAGCTACAGAGCCAAGGGCACTTCCAGTCTAGGGAATATACCTTGGGAAAACTGAAAATCAATAAGACAGAGCCACCCCCAAATTTAGGGCTGCACTGCTTACAAGAACCTCAACTTGGGTACACCTTAAATATCCCAGGAAATATAAAAATGGTTCAAAAAATTGTGGTACTTATGTACGATGGAATATCCCTCAGCCATGAAATCAATGTCATAAGACCAGGAGCAGCAAAGTGAGTGGATTCAGGTACGATGATTCTAAGTGAAGTCACACAGAAAAAGAAACTTATCATAAGATATCACTTATGAAGATCCTATAAACATGGCTACACATGAACTGAGTTAGGAAACAGAACAGAGTCTCACACTTAGAAAACACTCTTATGCCTGCTTAAGGGGAAAGGAGAGGTGGGGTGATGCATAAAACCAGAGTTTGATATAAGAACAGGTACCATTTCTAAAACCAACTGTGGAATAGACAAGACCTACACCTTCCTCAGTGAAAGGGACTCAAAACCCCATATTTCCCGAAGAGGAAAAAATCTGACTAGTAAGAATCTTAAAACCTATGTATTGATATGTCTCTGTAAGGGAATCAAGTGTGTCTAGACAGGCATAAACAAGGCAGCGAGAATCAGCTCAAACCCACTATAAAAAGGAATTTCAAAAACAAACCCAATAAACAGGGAAATTCTTTATAATTCCTTCAGGGTCTCTGATGAAACCTGGAATGAAGCTATCTACAATGACAGCTAGATGTGGCATAAGGCTGGACACTTGGGACTGAGAGGATTGGTGAGATCGGGTGAGCAAATTCAGACTCTTTAAAGTAAAAATGCATGGCCCCATTCCATGGGTCCCAACTCTCCATGTTGAAGGGAATATTACTATAGCTATAACATGTACGGGAAACATAGAGAATGGACACACTGTGAATACAAAAGGTTTCTAAAACTCTACGAGTAGTCCCTCTCCTGGTGCTCCAGTTTGACTTTCCAACTGCTTTACTATCAATCTCCCAAATTGGAGAGACAGCCCCTTTAAACTTCTGGTTCGCACAGGTTGCCAATTTGGCAGAGGATGGAATGGAAGAGGGAGAACCAATGAGACAGTAGCTGTTAGGCATTTGGACGGGCACATGTCACTCTAATTTCCCGGCAGGAAGAAGAATGAACCAGAGTCTCAGCCAACCCCCGGAACCAGTATAGGTCCTGAACCAAAATTTTGGACTTGCGTACAGCTCACAAAAAACGAGTTGAAAAATCGAGCTCAGGAGCACAGCAATTCACAAACTGGCAGAGTAATAAAGGACAACTATCGTCCAAAAATCTGTTGAGGGAAGGCAACGAGGCAGACTTGAAAGCGAGGCAGAATAGCAGGAAACAGATTTCAAGAGGTACGTTGGAATCGCCTTTAAAGCACAGGAAGAGGGGCACAACTTCTACAATGATGCACTGGGCCAAAATGGGCGTATGCGTTTTCTCCAGAATAAATCCCTGAATATATTCAGGAGAAAACACATAAGCACTTTTTGGCCAAGCAAGCATGTGGGCAATGCAAATCTGCACTACAAAGAAATATAACTTCCCACAGGTCACAAGGGACATGCACAAAATATGTAAAAACCAGAAAGGCAAGACAGGCCCTGGAGAACAGGAAGCCTTTTTATGCTGAAGGGGGGGATATAAATTGCCAACTTCCTCACAGGAGGAGTGTATTGTGTTCCCTAAAACAAGTAAACAACAGAGCTACAGAGCCAAGGGCACTTCCAGTCTAGGGAATATACATTGGGAAAACTGAAAATCAATAAGACAGACCACCCCCAAATTTCGGGCTGCACTGCTGACAAGAACCTCAACTTGGGTACACCTTAAATATACCAGGAAATATAAATATGGTTAAAAAAATTGTGGTACTTATGTACGATGGAATATCCCTCAGCCATGAAATCAATGTCATAAGACCAGGAGCAGCAAAGTGAGTGGATTCTGGTACGATGATTCTAAGTGAAGTCACACAGAGAAAGAAATTTATCATAAGATATCACTTATGAAGATCCTGTAAACATGGCTACACATGAAATGAGTTAAGAAATAGAACAGAGTCTCACATTTAGAAAACACTTCTATGCCTGCTTAAGGGGGGAGGAGAGGTGGGGTGATGCATAAAACAAGAGTTTGATATAAGCACAGGTACAATTTCTATAACCAACTGTGGAATAGACAAGACCTATACCTTCCTCAGTGAAAGGGACTCAAAACCACATATTTCCCGCAGAGGAATAGATCTGACTAGAAACAATCCTAAAACCTATGTATTGTTATGACTCCGTAAGGGAATTAAGTGTGTAGACTGGCATAAACATGGCAGCGAGAATCAGCTCAAACCCACTATAAAAAGGAATTTCAAAAACAAAACAAAAAAAACAGTAAATTCTTTATAATTCCTTCAGGGTCTCTGATGAAACCTGGAATGACCCTATCTACAATGACAGCTGGATGTGGCATAAGGCTGGACCCTTGGGACTGAGAGGATTGGTGAGATTGGGTGAGCAAATGCAGACCCTTTAAAGCAAAATGCATGGCCCCCATTCCATGGGTCCCAACTCTCCATGTTGAAGGGAATATTACTACAGCTATAACATGTACGGGAAACCTAGAGAATGGACACACTGTGAATACAAAAGGTTTCTAAAACTCAACGAGTAGTCCCTCTCCTGGTGCTCCGGTTTGACTTTCCAACTGCTTTACTATCAATCTCCAAACTTTGAGAGACAACACCTTTAACCTCCTGGTTCGCACAGGTTGCCAATTTGGCAGAGGATGGAAGGGAAGAGGGAGAACCAATGAGAGAGTAGCTGTTAGGCATTTGGACGGGCACATGTCACTCTAATTTCACGGCAGGAAGAGGAATTAACCAAAGTCTCAGAAACCCACCGGGAACCAGTATAGACCCTGAACCAAAATTTTGGACTTGCGTAGAGCTCACAAAAAACGAGTTGAAAAATGGAGCTCACCGGCACAGAAATTCACAAACTGGCAGAGTAATAAAGGAGAACTATCGTCCAAAAATCTGTTGAGGGAAGGCAACGAGGCGGACTTGAAAGCGAGGCAGAATAGCAGGAAACAGATTTCCAGAGGTACGTTGGAATCGCCTTTAAAGCATAGGAAGAGGGGCACAACTTCGACAATGACGCACTTGGCCAAAAAGGGCATTAGGGTTTTCTCCTGAATATATTCAGGAGAAAACGCATATGCCCTTTTTGGCCAAGCAACAAGCGGGCAATGCAAATCTGCACTACAAAGAAGTATCACTTCCCACCGGTCAAAAGGGACATCCACAAAATGTGTAAAATCCAGAAAGGCAAGACAGGCCCTGGAGAACAGGGAGCCTTGTTATGCTGATGGGCGGGATGTAAATTGCCAACTGCCCCCTGGAGGAGTGTATTACGTTCCCTAAAACAAGTAAACAACAGAGCTACAGAGCCAAGGGCACTTCCAGTCTAGGGAATATACCTTGGGAAAACTGAAAATCAATAAGACAGAGCCACCCCCAAATTTAGGGCTACACTGCTTACAAGAACCTCAACTTGGGTACACCTTAAATATCCCAGGAAATATAAAAATGGTTCAAAAAATTGTGGTATTTATGTACGATGGAATATCCCTCAGCCATGAAATCAATGTCATAAGACCAGGAGCAGCAAAGTGAGTTGATTCAGGTACGATGATTCTAAGTGAAGTCACACAGAAAAAGAAACTTATCATAAGATATAACTTATGAAGATCCTGTAAACATGGCTACACATGAAATGAGTTAAGAAAGAGAACAGAGTCTCACATTTAGAAAACACTGTTATGCCTGCTTAACGGGGGAGGAGAGGTGGGGTGATGCATAAAACCAGAGTTTGATATAAGCACAGGTACCGTTTGTAAAACCAACTGTGGAATAGACAAGACCTACACCTTCCTCAGTGAAAGGGACTCAAAACGCCATATTTCCCGCAGAGGAATAGATCTGACTAGTAACAATCCTAAATCTTATGTATTGATATGTCCCTGTAAGGGAATCAATTGTGTAGACTGGAATAAACATGGCAGCGAGAATCAGCTCAAACCCACTATAAAAGGGAATTTCAAAAACAAAAACAAAAAACAGGGAAATTCTTTTCAATTCCTTCAGGGTCTCTGATGAAACCTGGAATGACCCTATCTACAATGACAGCTGGATGTGGCATAAGGCTGGACACTTGGGACTGAGAGGATTGGTGAGATTGGGTGAGCAAATGCAGACACATTAAAGCAAAAATGCATGGCCCCCATTCCATGGGTCCCAACTCTCCATGTTGAAGGGAATATTACGACAGCTATAACATGTACGGGAAACCTAGAGAATGGACACACTGTGAATACAAAAGGTTTCTAAAACTCAATGAGTAGTCCCTCTCCTGGTGCTCTGGTTTGACTTTCCAACTGCTTTAGTATCAATCTCCCTACTTGGAGAGACAGCCCCTTTAAACTCCTGGTTCTCACAGGTTGCCAATTTGGCAGAGGATGGAAGGGAAGAGGGAGAACCAATGAGAGAGTAGCTGTTAGGCATTTGGACGGGCACATGTCACTCTAATTTCCCGGCAGGAAGAAGAATTAACCAAAGTCTCAGAAACCCACCGGGAACCAGTATAGATCCTGAAACAAAATTTTGGACTTGCGTACAGCTCACAAAAAACGAGTTGAAAAATGGAGCTCAGGAGCAAAGCAATTCACAAACTGGCAGAGTAATAAAGGACAACTATCGTCCAAAAATCTGTTGAGGGAAGGCAACGAGGCGGACTTGAATGTGAGGCAGAATAGAAGGAAACAGATTTCCAGAGGTACGTTGGAATCGCCTTTAAAGCATAGGAAGAGGGGCACAACTTCGACAATGACGCACTTGGCCAAAAAGGGCGTATGCGTTTTCTCCTGAATATATTCAGGAGAAAACGCATACGCCCTTTTTGGCCAAGCAAGCAAGCGGGCAATGGAAATCTGCAATACAAAGAAGTATCACTTTCTACCGGTCAAGAGGGACATCCACAAAATATTTTAAAACCAGAAAGGCAAGACAGGCCCTGGAGAACAGGGAGCCTTTTTATGCTGTTGGGCGGGATGTAAATTGCCAACTGCCTCACTGGAGGAGTGCATTGCGTTCCCTAAAACAAGTAAACAACAGAGCTGCATAGCCAAGGGCACTCAGAGTCTAGGGAATATACTTTGGGAAAACTGAAAATCAATAAGACAGGGCCAGACCCAAATGTAGGGCTGCCCTGCTTACAAGAACCTCAACTTGGGTACACCTTAAATATCCCAGGAAATATAAAAATGGTTCAAAAAATTTGTGGTAGTTATGTACGATGGAATATCCCTCAGCCATGAAATCAATGCCATAAGTCTAGGAGCAGCAAAGTGAGTGGATTCAGGTACGATGATTCTAAGTGAAATAAGTCACAGAGAAAAAGAAACTTATCATAAGATATCACTTATGAAGATCCTGTAAACATGGCTACACATGAACTGAGTTAGGAAAGAGAACAGAGTCTCACATTTAGAAAACACTCTTATGCCTGCTTAAGGGGGAAGGAGAGGTGGGGTGATGCATAAAACCAGAGTTTGACATAAGCACAGGTACCATTTCTAAAACCAACTGTGGAATAGACAAGACCTACACCTTCCTCAGTGAAAGGGACTCAAAACCCCATATTTCCTGCAGAGGAATAGATCTGACTAGTAAGAAACTTAAAACCTCTGTATTGATATGTATCTGTAAGGGAATCAAGTATGTCTAGACTGGCATAAACATGGCAGCGAGAATCAGATCAAACCCACTATAAAAAGGAATTTCAAAAACAAAACCAAAAAACAGGGAAATTCTTTGCAATTCCTTCAGGGTCTCTGATGAAACATGGAATGACCCTATCTACAATGACAGCTGGATGTGGTATAAGGCTGGACACTTGGAACTGAGAGAATTGGTGAGATTGGGTGAGCAAATGCAGACCCTTTAAAGCAAAAATGCATGGACCTCATTCCATGGGTCCCAACTCTCCAGGTTGAAGGGAATATTACTAGAGCTATAATATGTATGGGAAACCTAGAGAATGGACACACTGTGAATACAACAGGTTTCTAAATCTCAACGAATAGTCCCTCTCCTGGTGCTCCAGTTTGACTTTCCAACTGCTTTACTATCAATCTCCCAAATTGGAGAGACATCCCCTTTAACCTCCTGGTTCGCACAGCTTGCCAAATTTGCAGAGGATGGAAGGGAAGAGGGAGAACCAATGAGTGAGTAGCAGTTAGGCATCTGGATGGGCACATATCACTCTAATTTCCCGGCAGGAAGAACAATTAACCAGAGACTCAGCCACCCACCGGGAACCAGTATACGTCCTGAACCAAAATTTTGGACTTGCGTACAGCTCACAAAAAACGAGTTTTAAAATTGAGCTCAGGGACACAGCAATTCACAAACTGGCAGAGTAATAAAGGACAACTATCGTCCAAAAATCTGTTGAGGGAAGGCAACGAGGCGGAATTGAAAGCGAGGCAGAATAGCAGGAAACAGATTTCAAGAGGTACGTTGGAATCGCCTTTAAAGCACAGAAAGAGGGGTACAACTTCGACAATGACGCACTTGCCAAAAAGGGCGTGTGCGTTTTCTCCTGAATATATTCAGGAGAAAACGCATACGCCGTTTTTGGCCAAGCAAGCAAGCGGGCAATGCAAATCTGCAGTACAAAGAATATCACTTGCCACCGGTCAAAAGGGACATCCACAAAATGTGTAAAAACCAGAAAGGCAAGACATGCCCTGGAGAACAGGGAGCCTTGTTATGCTGATGGGCGTGATGTAAATTGCCAACTGCCTCACTGGAGGAGTGTATTGTGGTCCCTAAGACAAATAAACAGCAGAGCTACAGAGCCAAGGGCACCTCCAGTCTAGGGAATATACCTTGGGAAAACTGAAAATCAATAAGACAGAGCCACCCCCAAATTTAGGGCTGCACTGCTTACAAGAACCTCAACTTGGGTACACCTTGAAAATCCCAGGACTTATAAAAATGGTTCAAAAAATTGTGGTATTTATGTACGATGGAATATCCCTCAGCCATGAAATCAATGTCATAAGACCAGGAGCAGCAAAGTGAGTTGAATTAAGGTACGATGATTCTAAGTGACGTCACACAGAAAAAGAAACTTATCATAAGATATCACTTATGAAGATCCTGTAAACATGGCTACACATGAAATGAGTTAAAAAAGAGAACAGAGTCTCACATTTAGAAAACACTGTTATGCTGGCTTAAGGGGGGAGGAGAGGTGGGGTGATGCATAAAACGAGATTTTGATATAAGCACAGGTACCGTTTTTAAAACTAACTGTGGAATAAACAAGACCGACACCTTCCTCAGTGAAAGGGACTCAGAACGCCGTATTTCCCTCAGAGGAATAGATCTTACTAGTAACAATACTAAAACTTATGTATTGATATGGCTCCGTAAGGGAATCAAGTGTGTAGACTGGCATAAACATGGCAGCGAGAATCAGCTCAAACACACTATAAAAAGGAATTTCAAAAACAAAACCAAAAAACAGGGAAATTCTTTACAATTCCTTCAGGTTCTCTGATGAAACCTGGAATGACCCTATCTACAATGACAGCTGGATGGGGCATGAGGCTGGACACTTGGGACTGATAGGATTGGTGAGATTGGGTGAGCAAATGCAGACCCTTTAAAGCAAAAATGCATGGCCCCCATTCCATGGGTCCAACTCTCCATGTTGAGGGGAATATTACTACAGCTATAATATGTACGGGTAACCTACAGAATGGACACACTGTTAATAAAAAAGCTTTCTAAAACTCAACGAGTAGTCCCTCTCCTGGTGCTCTGGTTTGACTTTCCAACTGCTTTACTATCAATCTCCCAACTTGGAGAGACAACCCCTTTAACCTCCTGGTTCGCACAGGTTGCCAAATTGCAAGAGGATGGACGGGAAGAGGGAGAACCAATGAGAGAGGAGCTGTTAGGCATTTGGACGGGCACATGTCACTCTAATTTCCCGGCAGGAAGAAGAATTAACCAGAGTCTCAGCCACCCACCAGGAAACAGTATAGGTCCTGAACCAAAATATTGGACTTGCGTACAGCTCACAAAAAACGAGTTGAATTATTGAGCTCAGGGGCACAGCAATTCACAAACTGGCAGAGTAATAAAGGACAACTATCGTCCAAAAATCTGTTGAGGGAAGGCAACGAGGCGGACTTGAAAGCGAGGCAGAATAGTAGGAAACAGATTTCAAGAGGTACGTTGGATTCGCCTTTAAAGCACAGGAAGAGGGGCACAACTTCGATAATGACGCACTTGGCCAAAGAGGGCGTATGCGTTTTCTCCTGAATATATTCAGGAGAAAACGCATACGCCCTTTTTGGCCAAGTAAGCAAGCAAGCGGGCAATGCAAAACTGCACTACAAAGAAGTATCACTTCCCACCGGTCAAAAGGGACATCCACAAATGTGTAAAAACCAGAAAGGCAAGACAGGCCCTGGAGAACACGGAGCCTTGTTATGCTGATGGGCGGGATGTAAATTGCCAACTGCCTCACTGGAGGAGTGCATTGCGTTCCCAAAAACAAGAAAACAACAGAGCAACAGAGCCAAGGGCACTTCCAGTCTAGGGAATACACCTTGGGAAAACTGAAAATCAATAAGACAGAACCACCCCCAAATTTAGGGCTGCACTGCTTACAAGAACCTCAACTTGGGACACCTTAAATATCCCAGGAAATATAAATATGGTTCAAAAAACTGTGGTATTTATGTACGATGGAATATCCCTCAGCTATGAAATCAATGTCATAAGACCAGGAGCACCAAAGTGAGTGGATTCAGGTACGATGATTCTAAGTGAAATATGTCACACAGAAAAAGAAACTTATCATAAGATATCACTTATGAAGATCCTGTAAACATGGCTACACATGAACTGAATTAGGAAAGAGAACAGAGTCTCACATTTACAAAACACTCTTTTGCCTGCTTAAGGGGAAAGGAGAGGTGGGGTGATGCATAAAACCAGAGATTGATATAAGCACAGGTACCATTTCTAAAACCAACTGTGGAATAGACAAGACCTACACCTTCCTCAGTGAATGGGACTCAAAACCCCATATTTCCCGCAGAGGAATAGATCTCACTAGGAATTATCTTAAAACCTATGTATTGATATGTCTCCGTAAGTGAATCAGGTGTGTCTAGACTGGCATAAACATGGCAGCGAGAATCAGCTCAAACCCAGTATAAAAAGGAATTTCAAAAACAAAACCAATAAACAGGGAAATTCTTTACAATTCCTTCAGGGTCTCTGATGAACCCTGGAATGACCCTATCTACAATGACAGCTGGATAAGGCATAAGGCTGGACACTTTGGACTGAGAGGATTTTTGAGATTGGTTGAGCAATTGCAGACCCTTTAAAGCAAAAATGCATGGCTCCCATTCCATGGGTCCCAACTCTCCATGTTGAAGGGAATATTACTACAGCTATAACATGTACGGGAAACCTAGAGAATGGACACACTGTGAATACAAAAGGTTTCTAAAACTCAACGAGTAGTCCCTCTCCTGGTGCTCAGGTTTGACTTTCCAACTGCTTTACTATCAAACTCCCAACTTTGAGAGACAACACCTTTAACCTCCTGGTTCGCACAGGTTGCCAATTTGGCAGAGGATGGAAGGGAAGAAGGAGAACCAATGAGAGAGTAGCTGTTAGGCATTTGGACGGACTCATGTCACTCTAATTTCCCGGCAGGAAGAAGAATTAACCAAATTCTCAGAAACCCACCGGGAACCAGTATTGATCCTGAACCAAAATTATGGACTTGCGTACAGCTCACAAAAAACGAGTTGAAAAATGGTGCTCACCGGCACAGCAATTCACATACTGGCAGAATAATAATGGACAACTATCGTCCAAAAATCTGTTGAGGGAAGGCAGCGAGGCGGACTTCAAAGAGAGACAGAATAGCAGGAAACAGATTTCAAGATGTACGTTGGAATCGCCTTTAAAGCACAGGAAGAGGGGCACAACTTCGACAATGACGCACTTGGCCAAAAAGGGCGTATGTGTTTTCTCCTGAATATATTCAGGAGAAAACGCATACGCCCTTTCTGGCCAAGCAAGCAAGCGGACAATGCAAATCTGCACTACAAAGAAGTATCACTTCCCACCGGTTAAAAGGGACATTCACAAATGTGTAAAAACCAGAAAGGCAAGACATGCCCTGGAGAACATGGAGCCTTGTTGTGCTGATGGGCGGGATGTAAATTGCCAACAGCCTCACTGGAGGAGTGCACTGCGTTCCCTAAAACAAGTAAACAACAGAGCTACAGAGCCAAGGGCACTTCCAGTCTAGGGAATATACCTTGGGAAAACTGAAAATCAATAAGACAGAGCCACCCCCAAATTTAGGGCTGCACTGCTTACAAGAACCTCAACTTGGGTACACCTTAAATATCCCAGGAAATATAAAAATGGTTCAAAAATCTGTGGTATTTATGTACGATGGAATATCCCTCAGCCATGAAATCAATGTCATAAGACCAGGAGCAGCAAAGTGAGTGGATTCAGTTCCGATGATTCTAAGTGAAATAAGTAACACAGAAAAAGAAACTTATCATAAGATATCACTTATGAAGATCTTGTAAACATGGCTACACATGAACTGAGTTAAGAAAGAGAACAGAGTCTCACATTTAGAAAACACTCTTATGCGTGCTTAAGGTGGAAGGAGAGGTGGGGTGATGCATAAAACCAGAGTTTGACATAAGCTCAGTTACCATTTCTAAAACCAACTGTGGAATAGACAAGACCTTCACCTTCCTCAGTGAAAGGGACTCAAAACCCCATATTTCCTGCAGAGGAATAGATCTGACTAGTAAGAAACTTAAAACCTCTGTATTGATATGTCTCTGTAAGGGAATCAAGTGTGTCTAGACTGGCATAAACATGGCAGCGAGAATCAGCTCAAACCCACTATAAAAAGGAATTTCAAAAACAAAACCAAAAAACAGGGAAATTCTTTACAATCACTTCAGGGTCTCTGATGAAACCTGGAATGACCCTATCTACAATGACAGCTGGATGCGTTATAAGGCTGGACACTTGGGACTTAGAGGATTGGTGAGATTGGGTGAGCAAATGCAGACCCTTTAAAGCAAAAATGCATGGCCCCCATTCCATGGGTCCCAACTCTCCATGTTGAAGGGAATATTTCTACAGCTATAACATGTACGGGAAACCTAGAGAATGGACACACTGTGAATACAAACGGTTTCTAAAACTCAACGAGTAGTAACTCTCCTGGTGCTCCGGTTTGACTTTCCAACTTCTTTACTATCAATCTCCCAACTTTGAGAGACAACACCTTTAAACTCCTGGTTCGCACAGGTTGGCAAATTGACAGGGGATGGAAAGGAAGAGGGAGAACCAATGAGAGAATAGCTGTTAGGCATTTGGACGGGCACATGTCACTCTAATTTCCTGGCGGGAAGAAGAATTAACCAAAGTCTCAGCCACCCACCGGGAACCAGTGTAGTTCCTGAACTAAAATTTTGGACTTGCGTACAGCTCACAAAATACGAGTTGAATAATGGAGCTCAGGGGCACAGCAATTCACAAGCTGGCAGAGTAATAAAGGACAACTATCGTCCAAAAATCTGTTGAGGGAAGGCAACGAGGCGGACTTGAATGCGAGGCAGAATAGCAGGAAACAGATTTCAAGAGGTACGTTGGAATCGCCTTTAAAGCACAGGGAGAGGGGCACAACTTCGAAAATGACGCACTTGGCCAAAAACGGCGTATGCGGTTTCTCCTGTATATATTCAGGAGAAAACGCATACGCCCTTTTTGGCCAAGCAAGCAAGCGGGCAATGCAAATCTGCACTACAAAGAAGTATAACTTCCCACCGGTCAAAAGAGACATCCACAAAATGTGTAAAAACCAGAAAGGCAAGACAGGCCCTGGAGAACAGGGAACCTTGTTATGCTGATGGGCGGGATGTAAATCGCCAACTGCCTCTCTGGAAGAGTGCACTGCGTTCCCTAAAACAAGTAAACAACAGAGCTACAGAGCAAAGGGCACTTCCAGTCTAGGGAATTTACCTTGGGAAAACTGAAAATCAATAAGACAGAGCCACCCCCAAATTTAGGGCTGCACTGCTTACAAGAACCTCAACTTGGGTACACCGTAAATATCCCAGGAAATATAAAAATGGTTCAAAAAACTGTGGTATTTATGTACGATGGAATATCCCTCAGCCATGAAATCAATGTCATAAGACCAGGAGCAGCAAAGTGAGTGGATTCAGGTACGAAGATTCTAAGTGAAGTAAGTCACATAGAAAAGGAAACTTATCATAAGATATCACTTATGAAGATCCTGTAGACATGGCTACACATGAACTGAGTTAGGAAAGAGAACAGAGTCTCACATTTAGAAAACACTCTTATGCCTGCTTAAGGGGAAAGGAGAGGTGGGGTGATGCATAAAACCAGAGTTTGATATAAGCACAGGTACCATTTCTAAAACCAACTGTGGAATAGACAAGACCTACACCTTCCTCAGTGAAAGGGACTCAAAACCCCATATTTCCCGCAGAGGAATAGATCTGACTAGTAAGAATCTTAAAACCTATGTATTGATATGTCTCTGTAAGGGAATCAAGTGTGTCTAGACTGGCATAAACATGGCAGCGAGAATCAGCTCAAACCCACTATAAAAAGGAATTTCAAAAACAAATCCAAAAAACAGGGAAATTCTTTACATTTCCTTCAGGGTCTCTGATGAAACCTGGAATGACCCTATCTACAATGACAGCTGGATGTGGCATAAGGCTGGACACCTGGGACTGAGAGGATTGGTGAGATTGGGTGAGCAAATGCAGACCCTTTAAAGCAAAAATGCATGGCCCCCATTCCATAGGTCCGAACTCTCCATGTTGAAGGGAATATTACTACAGCTATAACATGTACGGGAAACCTAGAGAATGGACACACTGTGAATACAAAAGGTTTCTAAAACTCAACGAGTAGTCCCTCTCCTGGTGCTCTGGTTTGACTTTCCAACTGCTTTACTATCAATCTCCCAACTTGGAGAGACAACCCCTTTAACCTCCTGGTTCGCACAGGTTGCCAATGTGGCAGAGGATGGAAGGGAAGAGGGAGAACCAATGAGAGAGTAGCTGTTAGGCATTTGGACGGGCACATGTCACTCTAATTTCCCGGCAGGAAGAAGAATTAACCAGAGTCTCAGCCACCCACCGGGAACCAGTATAGGTCCTGAACCAAAATTTTGGACTTGCGTACATCTCACAAAAAACGAGTTGAAAAATGGAGCTCAGGGGCACAGCAATTCACAAACTGGCAGAGTAATAAAGGAGAACTATCGTCCAAAAAATCTTTTGAGGGAAGGCTGCAAGGAGGACTTGAAAGAGAGACAGAATAGCAGGAAACAGATTTCAAGAGGTACGTTGGAATCGCCTTTAAAGCACAGGAAGAGGGGCACAACTTCGACAATGACGCACTTGGCCAAAAAGGGCGTATGCGTTTTCTCCTGAATATATTCAGGAGAAAACGCATGCGCCCTTTTTGGCCAAGCAAGCAAGCGGACAATGCAAATCTGCACTACAAAGAAGTATCACTTCCCACCGGTCAAAAGGGACATCCAAAAAATGTGTAAAAACCAGAAAGGCAAGACAGGCCCTGGAGAAGAGGGAGCCTTGTTATGCTGATGGGCGGGATGTAACTTGCCAACTGCCTCACTGGAGGAGTGCATTGCGTTCCCTAAAACAAGTAAACAACAGAGCTACAGAGCCAAGGGCACTTCCAGTCTAGGGAATATACCTTGGGAAAAATGAAAATCAATAAGACAGAGCCACCCCCAAATTTAGGGCTGCACTGCTTACAAGAACCTCAACTTGAGTACAACTTAAATATCCCAGGAAATATAAAAATGGTTCAAAAAACTGTGGTAGTTATGTACGATGGAATATCCCTCAGCCATGTAATCAATGTCATATGACCAGGAGCAGCAAAGTGAGTGGATTCAGGTACGAGGATTCTAAGTGAAATAAGTCACACAGAAAAAGAAACTTATCCTACGATATCACTTATGAAGATCCTGTAAACATGGCTACACATGAACTGAGTTAGGAAAGAGAACAGAGTCTCACATTTAGAAAACACTCTTATGCCTGCTTAAGCGGAAAGGAGAGGTGGGGTGATGCATAAAACCAGTTTGATATAAGCACAGGTACCATTTCTATAACCAACTGTGGAATAGACAAGACCTACACCTTCCTCAGTGAAAGGGACTCAAAACCCCATATTTCCCGCAGAGGAATAGATCTGACTAGTAAGAATCTTAAAACCTATGTATTGATATGTCTCTGTAAGGGAATCAAGTGTGTCTAGACTGGCATAAACATGGCAGCGAGAATCAGCTCAAACCCACTATAAAAAGGAATTTCAAAAACAAAACCAAAAAACAGGGAAATTCTTTACATTTCCTTCAGGATCTCTGATGAAACCTGGAATGACCCTATCTACAATGACAGCTGGATGTGGCATAAGGCTGGACACTTGGGACTCAGAGGATTGGTGAGATTGGGTGAGCAAATTCAGACCCTTTAAAGCAAAAATGCATGGCCCCCATTCCATGGGTCCCAACTCTCCATGTTGAAGGGAATATTACTACAGGTATAACATGTACGGGAAACCTAGAGAATGGACACACTGTGAATACAAAAGGTTTCTGAAACTCAACGAGTAGTCCCTCTCCTGGTGCTCCTCTTTGACTTTCCATCTCCTTTACTATCAATCTCCCAACTTGGAGAGACAACCCTTTTAACCTCCTGGTTCGCACAGGTTGCCAATTTGGCAGAGGATGGAAGGGAAGAGGGAGAACCAATGAGAGAGTAGCTGTTAGGCATTTGGACGGGCACATGTCACACTAATTTCCCGGCAGGAAGAAGAATTAACCAGAGTCTCAGCCACCCACCGGAACCAGTATAGGTCCTGAACCAAAATTTTGGACTTGCGTACAGCTCACAAAAATCGAGTTGAAAAATGGAGCTCAGGGGCACAGCAATTCACAAACTGGCAGAGTAATAAAGGACAACTATCGTCCAAAAAATCTGTTGAGGGAAGGCAGCGAGGCGGACTTGAAAGAGAGACAGAATAGCAGGAAACAGATTTCAAGAGGTACGTTGGAATCGCCTTTAAAGCACAGGAAGAGGGGCACAACTTCGACAATGACGCACTTGGCCAAAAAGGGCGTATGTGTTTTCTCCTGAATATATTCAGGAGAAAACGCATACGCCCTTTCTGGCCAAGCAAGCAAGCGGACAATGCAAATCTGCACTACAAAGAAGTATCACTTCCCACCGGTTAAAAGGGACATTCACAAATGTGTAAAAACCAGAAAGGCAAGACATGCCCTGGAGAACATGGAGCCCTGTTATGCTGATGGGCGGGATGTAAATTGCCAACAGCCTCACTGGAGGAGTGCACTGCGTTCCCTAAAACAAGTAAACAACACAGCTACAGAGCCAAGGGCACTTCCAGTCTAGGGAATATACCTTGGGAAAACTGAAAATCAATAAGACAGAGCAACCCCCAAATTTAGGGCTGCACTGCTTACAAGAACCTCAACTTGGGTACACCTTAAATATCCCAGGAAATATAAAAATGGTTCAAAAATCTGTGGTATTTATGTACGATGGAATATCCCTCAGCCATGAAATCAATGTCATAAGACCAGGAGCAGCAAAGTGAGTGGATTCAGTTCCGATGATTCTAAGTGAAATAAGTAACACAGAAAAAGAAACTTATCATAAGATATCACTTATGAAGATCTTGTAAACATGGCTACACATGAACTGAGTTAAGAAAGAGAACAGAGTCTCACATTTAGAAAACACTCTTATGCGTGCTTAAGGGGGAAGGAGAGGTGGGGTGATGCATAAAACCAGAGTTTGACATAAGCTCAGTTACCATTTCTAAAACCAACTGTGGAATAGACAAGACCTTCACCTTCCTCAGTGAAAGGGACTCAAAACCCCATATTTCCTGCAGAGGAATAGATCTGACTAGTAAGAAACTTAAAACCTCTGTATTGATATGTCTCTGTAAGGGAATCAAGTGTGTCTAGACTGGCATAAACATGGCAGCGAGAATCAGCTCAAACCCACTATAAAATGGAATTTCAAAAACAAAACCAAAAAACAGGGAACTTCTTTACAATCCCTTCAGGGTCTCTGATGAAACCTGGAATGACCCTATCTACAATGACAGCTGGATGCGGTATAAGGCTGGACACTTGGGACTTAGAGGATTGGTGAGATTGGGTGAGCAAATGCAGACCCTTTAAAGCAAAAATGCATGGCCCCCATTCCATGGGTCCCAACTCTCCATGTTGAAGGGAATATTTCTACAGCTATAACATGTACGGGAAACCTAGAGAATGGACACACTGTGAATACAAACGGTGTCTAAAACTCAACGAGTAGTAACTCTCCTGGTGCTCGGTTTGACTTTCCAACTTCTTTACTATCAATCTCCCAACTTTGAGAGACAACACCTTTAACCTCCTGGTTCGCACAGGTTGGCAAATTGACAGGGGATGGAAAGGAAGAGGGAGAACCAATGAGAGAATAGCTGTTAGGCATTTGGACGGGCACATGTCACTCTAATTTCCTGGCGGGAAGAAGAATTAACCAAAGTCTCAGCCACCCACCGGGAACCAGTGTAGTTCCTGAACTAAAATTTTGGACTTGCGTACAGCTCACAAAATACGAGTTGAATAATGGAGCTCAGGGGCACAGCAATTCACAAGCTGGCAGAGTAATAAAGGACAACTATCGTCCAAAAATCTGTTGAGGGAAGGCAACGAGGCGGACTTGAAAGCGAGGCAGAATAGCAGGAAACAGATTTCAAGAGGTACGTTGGAATCGCCTTTAAAGCACAGGGAGAGGGGCACAATTTCGAAAATGACGCACTTGGCCAAAAACGGCGTATGCGGTTTCTCCTGAATATATTCAGGAGAAAACGCATACGCCCTTTTTGGCCAAGCAAGCAAGCGGGCAATGCAAATCTGCACTACAAAGAAGTATAACTTCCCACCGGTCAAAAGAGACATCCACAAAATGTGTAAAAACCAGAAAGGCAAGACAGGCCCTGGAGAACAGGGAACCTTGTTATGCTGATGGGCTGGATGTAAATCGCCAACTGCCTCTCTGGAAGAGTGCACTGCGTTCCCTAAAACAAGTAAACAACAGAGCTACAGATCAAAGGGCACTCTCAGTCTAGGGAATATACCTTGGGAAAACTGAAAATCAATAAGACAGAGCCACCCCCAAATTTAGGGCTGCACTGCTTACAAGAACCTCAACTTGGGTACACCGTAAATATCCCAGGAAATATAAAAATGGTTCAAAAAACGGTGGTATTTATGTACGATGGAATATCCCTCAGCCATGAAATCAATGTCATTAGACCAGGAGCAGCAAAGTGAGTGGATTCAGGTACGAAGATTCTAAGTGAAGTAAGTCACATAGAAAAGGAAACTTATCATAAGATATCACTTATGAAGATCCTGTAAACATGGCTACACATGAACTGAGTTAGGAAAGAGAACAGAGTCTCACATTTAGAAAACACTCTTATGCCTGCTTAAGGGGAAAGGAGAGGTGGGGTGATGCATAAAACCAGAGTTTGATATAAGCACAGGTACCATTTCTAAAACCAACTGTGGAATAGACAAGACCTACACCTTCCTCAGTGAAAGGGACTCAAAACCCCATATTTCCCGCAGAGGAATAGATCTGACTAGTAAGAATCTTAAAACCTATGTATTGATATGTCTCTGTAAGGGAATCAAGTGTGTCTAGACTGGCATAAACATGGCAGCGAGAATCAGCTCAAACCCACTATAAAAAGGAATTTCAAAAACAAATCCAAAAAACAGGGAAATTCTTTACATTTCCTTCAGGGTCTCTGATGAAACCTGGAATGGCCCTATCTACAATGACAGCTGGATGTGGCATAAGGCTGGACACCTGGGACTGAGAGGATTGGTGAGATTGGGTGAGCAAATGCAGACCCTTTAAAGCAAAAATGCATGGCCCCCATTCCATGGGTCCAAACTCTCCATGTTGAAGGGAATATTACTACAGCTATAACATGTACGGGAAACCTAGAGAATGGACACACTGTGAATACAAAAGGTTTCTAAAACTCAACGAGTAGTCCCTCTCCTGGTGCTCTGGTTTGACTTTCCAACTGCTTTACTATCAATCTCCCAACTTGGAGAGACAACCCCTTTAACCTCCTGGTTCGCACAGGTTGCCAATTTGGCAGAGGATGGAAGGGAAGAGGGAGAACCAATGAGAGAGTAGCTGTAAGGCATTTGGACGGGCACATGTCACTCTAATTTCCCGGCAGGAAGAAGAATTAACCAGAGTCTCAGCCACCGAACGGGAACCAGTATAGGTCCTGAACCAAAATTTTGGACTTGCGTACAGCTCACAAAAAACGAGTTGAAAAATGGAGCTCAGGGGCACAGCAATTCACAAACTGGCAGAGTAATAAAGGACAACTATCGTCCAAAAAATCTGTTGAGGGAAGGCAGCGAGGCGGACTTGAAAGAGAGACAGAATAGCAGGAAACAGATTTCAAGAGGTACGTTGGAATCGGCTTTAAAGCAGAGAAAGAGGGGCACAACTTCGACAATGACGCACTTGGCCAAAAAGGGCGTATGCGTTTTCTCCTGAATATATTCAGGAGAAAACGCATACGCCCTTTTTGGCCAAGCAAGCAAGCGGACAATGCAAATCTGCACTACAAAGAAGTATCACTTCCCACCGGTCAAAAGGGACATCCACAAAATGTGTAAAAACCAGAAAGGCAAGACAGGCCCTGGAGAAGAGGGAGCCTTGTTATGCTGATGGGCGGGATGTAACTTGCCAACTGCCTCACTGGAGGAGTGCATTGCGTTCCCTAAAACAAGTAAACAACAGAGCTTCAGAGCCATGGGCACTTCCTGTCTAGGGAATGTACTTTGGGAAAACTGAAAATCAATAAGACAGAGCCACCCCCAAATTTAGGGCTGCACTGCTTACAAGAACCTCAACTTGGGTACACCTTAAATATCCCAGGAAATATAAAAATGGTTCAAAAAACTGTGGTATTTATGTACGATGGAATATCCCTCAGCCATGAAATCAATGTCATAAGACCAGGAGCAACAAAGTGAGTGGATTCAGGTACGATGATTCTAAGTGAAATAAGTCACACAGAAAAAGAAACTTATCCTACGATATCACTTATGAAGATCCTGTAAACATGGCTACACATGAACTGAGTTAGGAAAGAGAACAGAGTCTCACATTTAGAAAATAGTCTTATGCCTGCTTAAGGGGAAAGGAGAGGTGGAGTGATGCATAAAACCAGTTTGATATAAGCACAGGTACCGTTTCTATAACCAACTGTGGAATAGACAAGACCTACACCTTCCTCAGTGAAAGGGACTCAAAACCCCATATTTCCCGCAGAGGAATAGATCTGACTAGTAAGAATCTTAAAACCTATGTATTGATATGTCTCTGTAAGGGAATCAAGTGTGTCTAGACTGGCATAAACATGGCAGCGAGAATCAGCTCAAACCCACTATAAAAAGGAATTTCAAAAACAAAACCAAAAAACAGGGAAATTCTTTACATTTCCTTCAGGGTCTCTGATGAAACCTGGAATGACCCTATCTACAATGACAGCTGGATGTGGCATAAGGCTGGACACCTGGGACTGAGAGGATTGGTGAGATTGGGTGAGCAAATGCAGACCCTTTAAAGCAAAAATGCATGGCCCCCATTCAATGGGTCCCAACTCTCTATGTTGAAGGGAATATTACTACAGCTATAACATGTACGGGAAACCTAGAGAATGGACACACTGTGAATACAAATGGTTTCTAAATCTCAACGAGTAGTCCCTCTCCTGGTGCTCCGTTTTGACTTTCCAACTGCTTTACTATCAATCTCCCAACTTGGAGAGACAACACCTTTAACCTCCTGGTTCGCACAGGTTGCCAATTTGGCAGAGGATGGAAGGGAAGAGGGAGAACCAATGAGAGAGTAGCTGTTAGTCATTTGGACGGGCACATGTCACTCTAATTTCCTGGCAGGAAGAAGAATTAACCACAGTCTCAGCCACCCACCGGGAACCAGTATAGGTCCTTAACCAAAATTTTGGACTTGCGTACAGCTCACAAAAAACGAGTTGAAAAATGGAGCTCAGGGGCACAGCAATTCACAAACTGGCAGAGTAATAAAGGACAACTATCGACCAAAAATCTGTTGAGGGAAGGCAACGAGGCAGACTTGAAAGCGAGGCAGAATAGCAGGAAACAGATTTCAAGAGGTACGTTGGAATCGCCTTTAAAGCACAGGGAGAGGGGCACAACTTCGAAAATGACGCACTTGGCCAAAAATGGCGTATGCGTTTTCTCCTGAATATATTCAGGAGAAAACGCATACGCCCTTTTTGGCCAAGCAATCAAGCGGGCAATGCAAATCTGCACTACAAAGAAGTATCACTTCCCACCGGTAACAAGGGACATCCACAAAATGTTTAAAAACCAGAAAGGCAAGACAGGCCCTGGAGAAGAGGGAGCCTTGTTATGCTGATGGGCGGGATGTATATTGGCAACTGCCTCACTGGAGGAGTACATTGCGTTCCCTAAAACAAGTAAACAACAGAGCTACAGAGCCAAGGGCACTTCCAGTCTAGGGAATATACCTTGGGAAAACTGAAAATCAATAAGACAGAGCCACCCCCAAATTTAGGGCTGCACTGCTTACAAGAACCTCAACTTGGGTACACCTTAAATATCCCAGGAAATATAAAAATGGTTTAAAAAACTGTGGTATTTATGTACGATGGAATATCCCTCAGCCATGAAATCCATGTCATATGACCAGGAGCAGCAAAGTGAGTGGATTCAGGTACGATGATTCTAAGTGAAAGAAGTCACACAGAAAAAGAAACTTATCATAAGATATCACTTATGAAGATCCTGTAAACATGGCTACACATGAACTGAGTTAGGAAAGAGAACAGAGTCTCACATTTAGAAAACACTCTTATACCTGCTTAAGGGGAAAGGAGAGGTGGGGTGATCCATAAAACCAGAGTTTGATATAAGCACAGGTACCATTTCTATAACCAAATGTGGAATAGACAAGACCTACACCTTCCTCAGTGAAAGGGACTCAAAACCCAATATTTCCCGCAGAGGAATAGATCTGACTAGTAAGAATCTTAAAACCTATGTATTGATATGTCTCTGTAAGGGAATCAAGTGTGTTTAGACTGGCATAAACATGGCAGCGAGAATCAGCTCAAACCCACTATAAAAAGGAATTTCAAAAACAAAACCAAAAAACAGGGAAATTCTTTACATTTCCTTCAGGGTCTCTGATGAAACCTGGAATGACCGTATCTACAATGACAGCTGGATGTGGCATAAAGCTGGACACCTGGGACTGAGAGGATTGGTGAGATTGGGTGAGAAAATGCAGACCCTTTAAAGCAAAAATGCAAGGCCCCATTCGATGGTTCCCAACTCTCCATGTTGAAGGGAATATTACTACAGCTATAACATGTACGGGAAACCTAGAGAATGGACACACTGTGAATACAAAAGGTTTCTAAAACTCAACGAGTAGTCCCTCTCCTGGTGCTCCGCTTTGACTTTCCAACTGCTTTACTCTCAATCTCCCAACTTGGAGAGACAAACCCTTTAACCTGCTGGTTCGCACAGGTTGCCAATTTCGCAGAGGATGGAAGGGAATAGGGAGAACCAATGAGACAGTAGCTGTTAGGCCTTTGGACGGGCACATGTCACTCTAATTTCCCGGCAGGAAGAAGAATTAACCAGAGTCTCAGCCACCCACCGGGAACCAGTATAGGTCCTGAACCAAAATTTTGGACTTGCGTACAGCTCACAAAAAACGAGTTGAAAAATGGAGCTCAGGGGCACAGCAATTCACAAACTGGCAGAGTAATAAAGGACAACTATCGTCCAAAAATCTGTTGAGGGAAGGCAACGAGGCGGACTTGAAAGCGAGGCAGAATAGCAGGAAACAGATTTCAAGAGGTACGTTGGAATCGCCTTTAAAGCACAGGAAGAGGGGCACAACTTCGACAATGACGCACTTGGCCAAAAAGGGCGTATGCGTTTTCTCCTGAATATATTCAAGAGAAAACGCATACGCCCTTTTTGGCCATGCAAGCAAGCGGGCAATGCAAATCTGCACTACAAAGAAGTATCACTTCCCACCGGTCAAAAGGGACATCCACAAATGTGTAAAAACCACAAAGGCAAGACAGGCCCTGGAGAAGAGGGAGCCTTGTTATGCTGATGGGCGGGATGTAAATTGCCAACTGCCTCACTGGAGGAGTGCATTGCGTTCCCTAAAACAAGTAAACAACATAGCTACAGGGCCAAGGGCACTTCCAGTCTAGGGAATATACCTTGGGAAAACTGAAAATCAATAAGACAGAGCCACCCCCAAATTTAGGGCTGCACTGCTTACAAGAACCTCAACTTGGGTACACCTTAAATATCCCAGGAAATATAAAAATGGTTCAAAAAACTGTGGTATTTATGTACGATGGAATATCCCTCAGCCATGAAATCCATGTCATAAGACCAGGAGCAGCAAAGTGAGTGGATTCAGACACGATGATTCTAAGTGAAATAAGTCACACAGAAAAACAAACTTATCATAACATATCACTTATGAAGATCCTGTAAACATGGCTACACATGAACTGATTTAGGAAAGAGAACAGAGTCTCACATTTACAAAACACTCTTATGCCTGCTTAAGGGGAAAGGAGAGGTGGGGTGATGAATAAAACCAGAGTTTGATATAAGCACAGGTACCATTTCTATAACCAACTGTGGCGTAGACAAGACCTACACCTTCCTCAGTGAAAGGGACTCAAAACCCCATATTTCCCGCAGAGGAATAGATCTGACTTGTAAGAATCTTAACACCTATGTATTGATATGTCTCTGTAAGGGAATCAAGTGTGTCTAGACTGGCATAAGCATGGCAGCAAGAATCAGCTCAAACCCACTATAAAAAGGAATTTCAAAAACAAAACCAAAAAACAGGGAAATTCATTACATTTCCTTCAGGGTCTCTGATGAAACCTGGAATGACCCTATCTACAATGACAGCTGGATGTGGCATAAATCTGGACACCTGGGACTGAGAGGATTGGTGAGATTGGGTGAGCAAATGCAGACCCTTTAAAGCAAAAATGCATGGCCCCCATTCAATGGGTCCCAACTCTCCATGTTGAAGGGAATATTACTACAGCTATAACATGTACGGGAAACCTAGAGAATGGACACACGGTGAATACAAAAGGTTTCTAAAACTCAACGAGTAGTCCCTCTCCTGGTTCTCTGCTTTGACTTTCCGACTGCTTTACCATCAATCTCCCAACTTGGAGAGACAAACCCTTTAACCTCCTGGTTCGCACAGGTTGCCAATTTCGCAGAGGATGGAAGGGAAGAGGGAGAACCAATGAGAGAGTAGCTGTTAGGCATTTGGACGGGCACATGTCACTCTAATTTCCCGGCAGGAAGAAGAATTAACCAGAGTCTCAGCCACCCACCGGGAACCAGTATAGCTCCTGAACCAAAATTTTGGACTTGCGTACAGCTCACAAAAAACGAGTTGAAAAATGGAGCTCAGGGGCACAGCAATTCACAAACTGGCAGAGTAATAATGGACAACTATCGTCCCAAAAATCTGTTGAGGGAAGGCAGTGAGGCGGACTGGAAAGAGAGACAGAATAGCAGGAAACAGATTTCAAGAGGTACGTTGGAATCGCTTTTAAAGCACAGGAAGAGGGGCACAACTTCCACAATGACGCACTTGGCCAAAAAGGGCGTATGCGTTTTCTCCTGAATATATTCAGAAGAAAACGCATACGCCCTTTTTGGCCAAGCAAGCAAGCGGGCAATGGAAAACTGCACTACAAAGAAGTATCACTTCCCACCGGTCAAAAGGGACATCCTCAAAATGTGTAAAAACCAGAAAGGCAAGACAGGCCCTGGAGAAGAGGGAGCCTTGTTATGCTGATGGGCGGGATGTAAATTGCAAACTGCCTCACTGGAGGAGTGCATTGCTTTCCCTAAAACAAGTAAACAACAGAGCTCCAGAGCCAAGGGCACTTCCAGTCTAGGGAATATACCTTGGGAAAACTGAAAATCAATAAGACAGAGCAACCCCCAACTTTAGGGCTGCACTGCTTACAAGAACCTCAACTTGGGTACACCTTAAATATCCCAGGAAATATAAAAATGGTTCAAAAAACTGTGGTATTTATGTACGATGGAATATCCCTCAGCCATGAAATCCATGTCATAAGACCAGGAGCAGCAAAGTGAGTGGATTCAGGTACGATGATTCTAAGTGAAATATGTCACACAGAAAAAGAAACTTATCATATGATATCACTTATGAAGATCCTGTAAACATGGATACATATGAACTGAGTTAGGAAAGAGAACAGAGTCTCACATTTAGAAAACACTCTTATGCCTGCTTAAGGGGAAAGGAGAGGTGGGGTGATGCATAAAACCAGAGTTTGATATAAGCACAGGTACCATTTCTATAACCAACTGTGGAATAGACAAGACCTACACCTTCCTCAGTGAAAGGGACTCAAAACCCCATATTTCCCGCAGAGGAATAGATCTGACTAGTAAGAATTTAAAACCTATGTATTGATATGTCTCAGTAAGGGAATCAAATGTGTCTAGACTGGCATAAACATGGCAGCGCGAATCAGCTCAAACACACTATAAAAAGGAATTTCAAAACAAAACCAAAAAACAGGGAAATTCTTTACATTTCCTTCAGGGTCTCTGATGAAACCTGGAATGACCCTATCTACAATGACAGCTGGATGTGGCATAAGGCTGGACACTTGGGACTGAGAGGATTGGTGAGATTGGATGAGCAAATGCAGACCCTTTAAAGCAAAAATGCATGGCCCCCATTCCATGGGTCCCAACTCTCCATGTTGAAGGGAATATTACTACAGCTATAACATGTACGGGAAACCTAGAGAAAGGACACACTGTGAATAGAAAAGTTTTCTATAACTCAACGAGTACTCCCTCTCCTGGTGCTCCGCTTTGACTTTCCAACTGCTTTACTATCAATCTCCCAACTTCGAGAGACAACCCCTTTAACCTACTGGTTGGCACAGGTTGCCAATTTCGCAGAGGATGGAAGGGAAGAGGGAGAACCAATGAGAGAGAAGATGGTAGGCACTTGGACGGGCACATGTCACTCTAATTTCCCGGCAGGAAGAAGAATTAATCAGAGTATCAGCCACCCACAGGGAACCAGTATAGGTCCTGAACCAAAATTTGGACTTACGTACAGCTCACAAAAAATGAGTTAAAAAATGGAGCTCAGGGGCACAGCAATTCAGAAACTGGCAGAGTAATAAAGGACAACTATCGTCCAAAAAATCTGTTGAGGGAAGGCAGCGAGGCGGACTTGAAAGAGAGACAGAATAGCAGGAAACAGATTTCAAGAGGTACGTTGGAATCGCCTTTAAAGCTCAGGAAGAGGGGCACAACTTCGACAATGACGCACTTGGCCAAAAAGGGCGTATGCGTTTTCTCCTGAATATATTCAGAAGAAAACGCATACGCCCTTTTGGCCAAGCAAGCAAGCGGGCCATGGAAATCTGCACTACAAAGAAGTATCACTTCCCACCGGTCAAAAGGGACATCCACAAAATGTGTAAAAACCAGAAAGGCAAGACAGGCCCTGGAGAAGAGGGAGCCTTGTTATGCTGATGGGCAGGATGTATATTGGCAACTGCCTCACTGGAGGAGTACATTGCCTTCCCTAAAACAAGTAAACAACAGAGCTACAGAGCCAAGGGCACTTCCAGTCTAGGGAATATACCTTGAGAAAACTGAATATCTATAAGACAGAGCCACCGCCAAATTTAGGGCTGCACTGCTTACAAGAACCTCAACTTGGGTACAACTTAAATATCCCAGGAAATATAAAAATGGTTCAAAAAACTGCGGTATTTATGTACGATGGAATATCCCACAGCCATGAAATCCATGTCATAAGACCAGGAGCAGCAAAGTGAGTGGATTCAGGTACGATGATTCTAAGTGAAATAAGTCACACAGAAAAAGAAACTTATCATAAGATATCACTTATGAAGATCCTGTAAACATGGCTACACATGAACTGAGTTAGGAAAGAGAACAGAGTCTCACATTTAGAAAACACTCTTATGCCTGCTTAAGGGGAAAGGAGAGGTGGGGTGATGCATAAAAGCAGAGTTTGATATAAGCCCGGGTACCATTTCTATAACCAACTGTGGAATAGACAAGACCTACACCTTCCTCAGTGAAAGGGACTCAAAACCCCATATTTCCCGCAGAGGAATAGATCTGACTAGAAAGAATCATAAAACCTATGTATTCATATGTCTCAGTAAGGGAATCAAGTGTGTCTAGACTGGCATAAACATGGCAGCGAGAATCAGCTCAAACCCACTATAAAAAGGAAATTCAAAAACAAAACCAAAAAACAGGGAAATTCTTTACATTTCCTTCAGGGTCTCTGATGAAACATGGAATGACCCTATGTACAATGACAGCTGGATGTGGCATAAGGCTGGACACTTGGGACTGAGAGGATTGGGGAGATTGGGTGAGCAAATGCAGACACTTTAAAGCAAAAATGCATGGCCCCCATTCCATGGGTTCCAACTCTCCATGTTGAAGGGAATATTACTACAGCTATAACATGTACGGGAAACCTAGAGAATGGACACACTGTGAATAGAAAAGTTTTCTAAAACTCAACGAGTAGTCCCTCTCCTGGTGCTCCGCTTTGACTTTCCAACTGCTTTACTATCAATCTCCCAACTAGGAGAGACAACCCCTTTAACCTCCTGGTTCGCACAGGTTGCCAATTTGGCAGAGGATGGAAGGGAAGAGGGAGAACCAATGAGAGAGTAGCTGTTAGGCATTTGGACGGGCACATGTCACTCGAATTTCCCGGCAGGAAGAAGAATTAACCAGAGTCTCAGCCACCCACCCGGAACCAGTATAGGTCCTGAACCAAAATTTTGGACTTGAGTACAGCTCACAAATAACGAGTTGAAAAATGGAGCTCAGGTGCACAGCAGTTCACAAACTGGCCGAGTAATAAAGGACAACTATCGTCCAAAAATCTGTTGAGGGAAGGCAACGAGGCAGACTTGAAAGCGAGGCAGAATAGCAGTAAACAGATTTCAAGAGGTACGTTGGAATCGCCTTTAAAGCACAGGAAGAGGGGCACAACTTCGACAATGAAGCACATGGCCAAAAAGTGTGTATATGTTTTCTCCATAATATATTCAGCAGAAAACACATACGCCCTTTTTGGCCAAGCAAGCAAGCGGGCAATGCAAATCTGCACTACAAAGAAGTATCAATTCCCACCGGTCAAAAGGGACATCCACAAATGTGTAAAAACCAGAAAGGCAAGACAGGCCCTGGAGAAGAGGAAGCCTTTTTATGCTGATGGGCGGGATGTAAATTTCCAAATGCCTCACTGGAGGAGTGCATTGCGTTCCCTAAAACAAGTAAAGAACAGAGCTACAGAGTGAAGGGCACTTCCAGTCTAGGGAATATACCTTGGGAAAACTGAAAATCAATAAGACAGAGCCACCACCAAATTTAGGGCTTAACTGCTTACAAGAATCTCAACTTGGGTACACCATAAATATCCCAGGAAATATAAAATTGGTTCAAAAAACTGTGGTATTTATGTACGATTGAATATCCCTCAGCCAAGAAATCAATGTCATAAGACCAGGAGCAGCAAAGTGAGTGGATTCAGGTACGATGATTCTAAGTGAAATAAGTCACACAGAAAAAGAAACTTATCCTAAGATATCACTTAGGAAGATCCTGTAAACATGGCTACACATGAACAGAGTTAGGAAAGAGAACAGAGTCTCACATTTAGAAAACACTGTTATGCCTGCTTAAGGGGGAAGGAGAGGTGGGGTGATCCATAAAACCAGAGTTTGATATAAGCACAGGTACCATTTCTATAACCAACTGTGGAATAGACAAGACCTACACCTTCCTCAGTGAAAGGGACTCAAAACCCCATATTTCACGCAGAGGAATCGATCTGACTAGTAAGAATCTTCAAACCTATGTATTGATATGTCTCTGTAAGGGAATCAAGTGTGTCTAGACTGGCATAAACATGGCAGCGAGAATCAGCTCAAACCCACTATAAAAAGGAATTTCAAAAACAATACCAAAAATCAGGGAAATTCTTTACATTTCCATCAGGGTCTCTGATGAAACCTGGAATGACCCTATCTACAATGACAGCTGGATGTGGCATAAGGCTGGACACTTGGGACTGAGAGGATTGGTGAGATTGGGTGAGCAAATGCAGACCCTTTAACGCAAAAATGCATGGCCCCCATTCCATGGGTCCCAACTCTCCATGTTGAAGGGAATATTACTACAGCTATAACATATACGGGAAACCTAGAGAATGGACACACTGTGAATACAAAAGTTTTCTAAAACTCAACGAGTAGTCCTTCTCCTGGTGCTCCACTTTGACTTTCCAACTGCTTATCTATCAATCTCCCAACTTGGAGAGACAACACCTTTAACCTCCTGGTTCGCACAGGTTGCCAATTTGGCAGAGGATGGAAGGGAAGAGGGAGAACCAATGAGAGAGTAGCTGTTAGGCATTTGGACGGGCACATGTCACTCGAATTTCCCGGCAGGAAGAAGAATTAACCAGAGTCTCAGCCACCCACCGGGAACCAGTAAACGTCCTGAACCAAAATTTTGGACTTGCGTACAGCTCACAAAAAACGAGTTGAAAAATGGCGCTCAGGGGCACAGCAATTCACAAACGGGCAGAGTAATAAAGGACAACTATCGTCCAAAAATCTGTTGAGGGAAGGCAATGAGGCGGACTTGAAAGCGAGGCAGAAGAGCAGGAAACAGATTTCAAGAGGTACGTTGGAATCGCCTTTAAAGCACAGGAAGAGGGGCACAACTTCGACAATGACGCACTTGGCCAAAAGGGCGTATGCGTTTTCTCCTGAATATATTCAGGAGAAAACGCATACGCCCTTTTTGGCCAAGCAAGCAAGCGGGCAATGCAAATCTGCACTACAAAGAAGTATCACTTCCCACCGGTCAAAAGGGACATCCACAAATGTGTAAAAACCAGAAAGGCAAGACAGGCCCTGGAGAAGAGGGAGCCTTGTTATGCTGATGGGCGGGATGTAAATTGCCAACTGCCTCACTGGAGGAGTTCATTGCGTTCCCTAAAAAAAGTAAACAACATAGCTACAGAGCCAAGGGCACTTCCAGTCTAGGGAATATACCTTGGGAAAACTGAAAAATCAATTAGACAGAGCCACCCCCAAATTTAGGGCTGCACTGCTTATAAGAACCACAACTTGGGTACACCTTAAATATCCCAGGATATATAAAAATGGTTCAAAAAACTGTGGTATTTATGTACGATGGAATATCCCTCAGCCATGAAATCAATGTCATAAGAGCAGGAGCAGCAAAGTGAGTGGATTCAGGTACGATGATTCTAAGTGAAATAAGTATCACAGAAAAAGAAACTCATCATAAGATATCACTTATGAAGATCCTGTAAACGTGGCTACACATGAACTGAGTTAGGAAAGAGAACAGAGTCACACATTTAATAAACACTCTTATGCCTTCTTAAGGGGGAAGGAGAGGTGCGGTGATGCATAAAACCACAGTTTGATATAAGCACAGGTACCGTTCCAAAAACCAACTTTGGGATAGACAAGACATACACCTTCCTCAGTGAAAGGGCCTCAAAACCCCATATATGCCGCAGAGGAATAGATATGACTAGTAAGAATCTTAAAACCTATGGATTGATATGTCTCCCGAAGGGAATCAAGTGTGTCTAGACTGGCATATACATGGCAGCGAGAATCAGATCAAACCCAGTATAAAAATGTATTTCAAAGGCAAAAGAAAAAAACAGGGAAATTCTTTTCAATTCCTTCAGGGTCTCTGATGAAACCTGGAATGACCCTATCTACAATGACAGCTGGATGTGGCATAAGGCTGGACATTTGGGACTGAGAGGATTGGTGAGATTCGGTGAGCAAATGCAGACCCTTTACAGCAATAATGCATGGCCCCAATTCCATGGGTCCCAACTCTCCAGGTTGAAGGGAATATTACTACAACTATAACATGTACAGGAAACCTATATAATGGACACACGGTGAATACACAAAAGGTTTCTAAATCTCAACAAATAGTCCCTCTCCTGGTGCTCCAGTTTGACTTTCCAACTGCTTTACTAAAATCGCCCAACTTGGCGAGACAGCCCCTTTAATCTCCTGGTTTGCACAGGTTGCCAATTTGGCAGAGATTTGAAGGGAAGAGGGAGAAGCAATGAGAGAGTAGCTGATAGGCATTTGGACGGACACATGTCACTCTAATTTCCCGGCAGGAAGAAGAATTAACCAAAGTCTCAGCCACCCACCGAGAACCAGTATAAGTCCTGAACCAAAATTTTGGACTTGCGTTCAGCTCACAAAAACAAGTTGAAAAATGGAGCTCAGGGTCACAGCAAACTGGCACAGTAATAATGGACAACACTCCTCAAAAATCCATTGAAGGAACTCAACGAGGCGGACTTGAAAGCGAGGCAGAATTGTAGGAAACAGATTTCAAGAGGTACGTTGGAATGACCTGTAAAGCACAGGAAGATGGGCACAACTTCGACCATGATGCACTTGGCCAAAAAGTGCGCATGTGTTTTCTCCTGAATATATTCAGCAGAAAATGCATACGCCCTTTGTGGCCAAGCAAGCAAGTGGCAATGCAAATCTGCACTACAAAGAAGCATCACTTCCCACCGGTCAAAAGGGACATCGACAAAATGTGTAAAATCCTGAAAGCTAAGACAAGCCCTGGAGAACAGGGAGCCTTGTTATGCTGATGGGCGGGATGTAAATTGCCAACTGCCTCACTGGAGGAGTGCATTGTGTTCCCTAAAACAAGTAAACAACAGAGCTACAGAGCCAAGGGCACTTCCAGTCTAGGGAATATTCCTTGGGAAAACTGAAAATCATTAAGACAGGGCCACCACAAATTTAGGGCTGTACTGCTTACAAGAACCTCAAGTTGGGAACACCTTAAATAACCCAGGAAATATAAAAATGGTTCAAAAAATTGTGGTACTTATGTACGATGGAATATCCCTCAGCCATGAAATACATGTCATAAGACCATTAGCAGCAAAGTTAGTGGATTCAGGTACGATGATTCTAAGTGAAAGAAGTCAAACAGAAAAAGAAACTTATCACAAGATATCACTTATGAAAACCCTGTAAACATGGCTACATATGAACAGAGTTGGGAAAGGGAACAGTGTCTCACATTTAGAAAACACTCTTATGCCTGCTTAAGGTGGAAGGAGAAGGTGGTGGTATGCTTAATTCACAGTTTGATATAAGCACAGGTACCGTTCCAAAAACCAACTATGGTATAGACAAGACCTACATCTTCCTCAGTGAAAGGGATTCAAAACACCATATTTCCCACAGAGGAATATATCTGACTAGTAAGAATCTTAAAACCTATATACTGATATGTCTCCGTAAGGGAATCAAGTATGTCTAGACTGGCGTAAACATGGCAGCGAGAATCAGCTCAATCCCACTATAAAAAGGAATTTCAAAAACAAAACAAAAAAACAGGGAATTTCTTTACAATTCCTTCAGGTTCTCTGATGAAATCTGGAATGACCCTATCTGCAAAGACAGCTGGATGTGGCATAAGGCTGGACACTTGGAACTGAGAGGATTGGTGAGATTGGGTGAGGAAATGCAGACCCTTTAGAGCAATAATGCATGGTCCCAATTCCATGGGTCACATCTCTACAGGTTGAAGGGAATATTACTACAACTATATCATGTACGGGAAACCTAGAGAATGAACACACTGTGAATACGAAACTTTTCTAAAACTCAACGAATAATCCCTCTCATGGTGCTCAGTATTGGCTTTCCAACTGCTTTACTATCAATCTCCCAACTTGGAGAGACAGCCCATTTAACCTCCTGGTTCGCACAGGTTGCCAAATTTGCAGAGGATGGAAGGGAAGAGGGATAACCAATGAGTGAGTAGCTGTTAGCCATTTGGACGGGCATATGTCACTCTAATTTCCCGGCAGGAAGGTGAATTCACCAAAGTCTCAGCCACACACCGGGAACCAGTATAAGTCATGAACCAAAATTTTGGACTTGTGTTCAGCTCACAAAAAACGAGTTGATAAATGGAGCTCAGGGGCACAGCAATTCACAAACTGGCAGAGTAATAAAGCGCAACTATCGTCCAAAAATCTGTTGAAGGAAGGCAAGGAGGCGGACATGAAAGCGAGGCAGAGTAGCAGGAAACTGATTTCAAGAGGTACGTTGGAGTCTCCTGTAAAGCACAGGAAGAGGGGAACAACTTCGACAATGATGCACTTGGCAAAAAGGGCGTATCCGTTTTCTCCTGAATATATTCAGGAGGAAATGCATACGCCCTTTTTGGCCAAGCAAGCAAGAGGACAATGCAAATCTGCACTACAAAGAAGTATCACTTCCCACCGGTCCATAGGGACATGCAAAAAATGTGTAAAAACCAGAAAGGCCAGACAGGCCCTAGAGAAGAAGGAGCCTTGTTATGCTGACGGGCAGGATGTAAATTGCCAACTGCCTCACTGGAAGAGTGCATTGTGTTCCCTAAAACAAGTAATCAACAGAGCTACAGAGCCAAGGGCACTTCCAGTTTAGGGAATATACCTTGGGAAAACTGAAAATCAATAAGACAGAGACACCCCCAAATTTAAGACTTCACTGCTTACAAGAACCTCAAATTGGGTACACCTTAAATATCCCAGGAAATATAAAAATGGTTCAAAAATTGTGGTACTTACGTACGATGGAATATCCCTCAGCCATGAAATCAATGTCATAAGACCAGTAGCAGCAAAGTGAGTGGATTCAGGTACGATGATTCTAAGTGAAATAAGTCACACAGAAAAAGAAACTTATCATAAGATATCACTTATGAAGATCCTGTAAACATGGCTACACATGAACTGAGTTAGGAAAGATAACAGAGTACCGAATCTTATCATAACATATCACTCATAGGGTGCATGAACACATGGCTACACATGAACTGAATTACAAACTTAACAGAGTCACACATTTAGAAAACAAACTTCTGCCTCCTTAAGGGGAAAGGCGAGGTGGGTTGATGCATAAAACCACAGTTTTAAATTAACACAGATACCGTTACATAAACTAAGTATGTAATAGACAACACCTACCTCGAGCACAATGAACTGGACTCAACACCCCCTATTCATTGCAGAGGAATATATCTGACTCTGAGTATTTTAAATCATATGCATTCTCATGTCTCCATAAAGGAATCATATGTGTGTATAATTGCATGAACACAGCACTGAAATTCAGCTAAATCCCCTTAAAAAATAAGTTTCAAAAGCAAAATGCAAAAACAGTGAAACAGAAAGAAATCTTAAAAATTACGTTCAGGGCCTGTGATCCAACCTGGATTGACCACCTTTACACCCACAGCTGGATGAAACATAAGACTGGACACTTGGGGCTGACAAGATTGCTGAGGTTGTGTGAGCAAATGAACACCACTTAGAGCAATACTGTGTGCTACGCATTCTAGTGGTCCCAACTCTCCAGGTTTAAGGGAATCTTCCTACAGTTAAAACATGCATGGGAAACCCAGTGGATGGTACACTGTGTAATTGGGAAAGTTTTCTAAAAGGTACCTCATTTTTCCTTTCGTCGTGCTCGGCTTCACCATTCCATCTGCATTACTAAAAATCTCCCCACTTGGAGTGTCAGCGCCTTTACCCTCCTGTTATGCACAGTTTGCAAATTGTGCAGAGGATGAACAGGAAGAGAGAAAACAAATGAGAGATTAGCTGTAGGTGTTTGGATGGGCACATATCACTCTACTTTCCCATCAGGAAGAAGCATTAACCAAAGGCTCAGCCTGAAGCCCTGGAACCGGACTAGGGCCTAAAGCCATCCTGCGGTATTGCAGCCAGCTCACAAATAGGCGATTTGAAAAATGGAAATCAGGGGCACAGCAATTCACAAACTTGCAGGGTTATAAAGGACAACTATCATCCAGAAATATATTGAGGTAAGCCATGAAGAGGATTTGAATGCAAGGCAGATTTGAAGGAAACAGATTTCAAGAGGTACATTGGAGTCATCTTTAAAGCATATGAAAAGCGACAGAACTTCGACAATGTTGCCCTTAGCTGAAAATGGTGTATGTGTATTTTCTTGAATATATTTGGGAAAAAATGCATACGCCCTTTTTGGCCAAGCAAGCCATCAGGCATTGAAAATCCACACTACATAGAAGTGTCCCTTACCTACAGTCAAAAGGGCCATCCACAAATAGTGTGAAAACCACAAATGCAGGATAAGGCCATGGAGAAAATGGAGCCTGGTTACACCGATGGACAGGATGTAAATTGCCAACAGCCTCTCTGCAGAACTGTATGTTGTTTTCTAAAACAGAGCTACAGAGCATAGCACACTTCCACTCATGGGCGTGTATTTTGGGAAAACTAAAAATCCGCAACACACAGCCAGCACAAAGTTTAGGGCTGCTCTGTTTACAAGAACCTCGAATTCGGTACACTTTAAATATCCCAGGAAAGGAAAAAATGGATATAGATGTTGTGGTACTTATATACAATGGAATGTCACTCAGACATAAAATCAATGTCATAAGGCCAATAGCAGCATAATGAGTGGCTTTAGGTACGATGATGCTAAGTGAAATGAGCCACAAAGAAACAGAAACTTATTGTAATATATCACTTATAGAGGGAATGTAAACATGGCTACACATGTACTGAATTACAAAAGAGAACAGAGTTACACATTTAGAAAACACACTTATGCCTCCATAAGGGGAAAGGTGACATGGGGTGATGTGTAAAAGCAGAGTTTGAAATTAGCACAGATACCATTCCATATACCAAATATGTAATAGACAAGACCTACTCCTTTCTCAATGAACTGGACACAAAACACCCTATTCACTGAAGAGGAATTTATCTGACTGGTAACAATCTTGAAACCTATGTATTTATATGTCTCCATAATGGAATCAAGTGTATGTAGATTGGCATAAACACAGATCAATGGAACAGGACAGAAAGCCCAGAGATAAACCTACATACCTATGGCTATCTCATCTATGACAAAGGAGCTAAGGATATACAATGGAGAAAAGACAGTCTCTTCAGTAATTGGTGCTGAGAATACTGTAACCCTACACATAAAAGAATGAAATTAGAACACTCCATAACACCATACACAAAAATAAACTCTAAATGGTTTAGAGATCTAAATATAAGACCAGACACTATAAAACACTTAGAGGAAACCATAGGCAGAACACTCTATGACATAAATCACAGCAAGATCCTTTTTGACTCACCTCCTAGAGAAATGGAAATAAAAACAGAAATCAACAAATGGGACCTAAAGAAACTTAAAAGCTTTTACACAGTACAGGAAAACATAAACAAGATGCAAAAACAACCCTCAGAATGGGAGAAAATATTTTCAAATGGAGCAACTGACAAAGGATTAATCTCCAAACTTTACAAGCACCTCATGTAGCTCAATATCAAAAAAACAAACAAACCATATCCAAAAACGGCCAGAAGACCTAAATAGACATTTCTCCAAAGAAGATATACAGATTACCAAGAAACACATGAAAGGATGCTGAACATCACTAATCATTAGAGAAATGCAAATCAAACTACCTTGAGATATCACCACACAGCAGTCAGAGTGGCAATCATCAAAAAAATCTACAAAACAATAAATGCTGGAGAGGCCTTTATTGGAGAAAAGGGAACACACGTGCACTGTGGGTGGGAATGTAAATTGATATGGGCACTAGGGAGAACAGTACGGAGGTTCCTCTAAATAACTAACAATAGAGGTACCATACGACACAACAATCCAACTACTGGACATTTGCCTTGCGAAAACCATAATTCAAAAAGAGTTATGTACAAAAAAGTTCATTGCAGCTCTATTTACAATAGCCGGGACATGGAAGCAACCTAAGTGTCCATCGACAGATGAATGGATAAAGAAGATCTGGCACATATATACAATGGAATATTACTCAGCCATAAAAAGAAGCAAAACTGAGTTATTTGTACTGAGGTGGATGGACTTAGAATCTGTCCTACACAGTGAAGTAAGTCAGAAAGGGAAAAACAAATACTGTATGTTAACAGAGATATACGGAATCTAATGAAGAAAAAAAAAAGATTTTGAAGAACCTAGTGGCAGGACAAGATTAAGGACACAGATGTAGAGAAAGGACTTGAGGACACCGGAAGGGGGATGGGTAAGGTGAGACGAAGTGACAGAGTGGCATGGACATAAATACATTACCAAATGTAACTCTGATAGCTACTGAGAATCAGCCACATAGACCAGGGAGATCAGCTCGGTGCTTTGTGACCTCATAAAGGGGTGTGATATGGAATGTGGGAGGGAGATGCAAGAGGGAGGGGATCTGGTGATATTTGTATACGTATAGCTGATTCACTTTGTTATACAGCAGAAACTAACACTCCATTGTAAAACAATTATACTCCAATAAACGTGTAAAAGGAAAAAAAAAAAAGCAAAAGAAAGCCCAGTGATAAACCTACACACGTATGGTCAACTAATCTATGACAAAGGAGGCAAGACTATACAATGGAGATAAGACAGTCTCTTCAATCATTGGTGCTGGGAAATATGGACAGCTACATGTAAAAGAATGAAATTAGAACACTCCCCAACACCATACATAAAAATATATTCAAAATGGATTAGAGACCTTAATGTAAGACCGGACAGTATAAAACTCTGAGAGGAAAACTTACGAAGGATACTCTGACGTAAATCACAGCAAGATCTTTTTTGATCCACCTCCTATAGTAATGAAATAAAAAAGTAAACTAAACAGATGGGACCTAATGATATGTAAAAGCTTTTGCAAAGCAAAGGAAACTACAAACAAGATGAAAAGACAACCCTCAGAATGGCAGAACATATTTGCCAATGAATCAATGGACAAATGATTAATCTCCAATATATATAAACAGCTCATGCAGCTCAATATTAATAAAACAAGCAACCCAATACAAAAATGGAAGAAGATCTAAATAGACCTTTCTTCCAAGAAGACATAGAGATGGCCAGTACGCACATGAAAATCTGCTCAACATCACTAATTATTAGAGAAATGGAAATCGAAACTACAATGAGGTATCACGTCACACCTGTTAGAATGGGCATCATCAGAAAATCTACAAACAACAAATGCTGGAGAGGGTGTGGAGAAAAGGAACCTTCTTCCACTATTGCTGGGAATGTAAATCGATATAGTCTCTATGGAGAACAGTATGGAGGTTCCTTAAAAAACTAAAAATAGAATTACCATATAATCCAGCAATCCCACTACTGGGCATATACCCAGAGAAAACCATAAATCAAAAAGACACATTCACCACAATGTTCATTGCAGTACTATTTACAATAGCCAGGTAATGAAAGCAACCTAAGTGCCCACAGACAGATGAATGGATAAAGATGTGGTACATATATACAATGGAATATTACTCAGCCATACATAGGAATGAAATTGGGTCATTTGTAGAGACCTTGATGGATCTAGAGACTGTCATACAGAGTGAAGTAAGTCAGAAAGAGAAAAACAAATATTGTATGTTAATGCATATATGTGGAACCTAGAAAAATGGTACAGATGAACCGGTTTGCAGGGCAGAGATAGAGACACAGATGTAGAGAACAAACATATGGACACCAAGGGGGGAATGCCATGTGAGGGTGGTGGTGGGATGATTTGGGAGACTGGGATTCACATGTGCACACATATGTATAAAATAGATATCCAGTAAGAACATGCTGTATAAAATAAATAAATAAATTAAAAAAATAAAAATAAATAAATAACATTTAATAAAATAAACGAAAAAAAACGTTTTTCCCTTCACATAGATGTCTTTATATTAATGCATTATTTCCATGTTTATATCTCCAAATTAAAAAAAAGAGAAATAAATAAAATCTACCTTGAAAAAAAAGAAAAAAAGAAAAAAAAAAAAAAAAAAAAAAAAAAAACAGAACCCACCAGTTATACAGAGGAAAATCGTATCAGGGCACTTGCTCCAGTTGTAAAAAATTCTTAAGTTGGTCAGAGATTGGAAATCGTCTCCCATGCAATGAGCAGCGCTCCCCCCCCCACAAGGAACATCCTCATTGCAAAGCTGGGGGACTGTGTCGAGGCGTCTGTGAGTAAATGTGAGCTGAGCCCCAGTCCTGCTGCAGCTGAACTCTTCCCACCCTTTCCAGGTAAAACAGCTGAATATGTACAAGAACTTGCAAGCCTAGAGGAAGGGCTGTGGTGCCACACCAGGGACAGCACACAGGCCGACTTGATGCCTGCTGGCCAGACAGGATGGTCATGGCCCCAGATGCTCTTCTGGAAGCTTTCCATTTCCCTACCTGAGATACCCCTCCTGCCACGGCCCCCACTGCTTTTTACTTCCTCACCTCTGCTTGGGGAGAAATTCCAGCGGCAGGTATGGGTGACACATCCTCTTCTTTAGCAGGTGGCAGCCTGGCAACTCCTGCAGAATGTCCAGCAGAGCCCCACTCACACTGGGCCACCCACAAAGCAATGGCCCCTCACTCCCTCCCACCACCCCAGCCCCGACACTGCTGACGGGGCAGAGAATATGGCGTCAGGCACAGCTACAGTGGCTCTTGCTGACTGGAGAGGTGTTTATATTGACCTCAACCAAGGCACACCTGGGGAGGGCTGGCAGGCAGTGTCAGGCTGCCCATATCAGCCAATCCTCACCCCTCAGGGGATCACAGTTGCAGAAAATGAACCTTGCTAAACGGGCCGCGGCCAAGGAACAGGTGTGGGCTCTTGAGAGTCAGGATAGACAAGGGGCTGCAGCTGCGGCTTTTTTCTCATCATTTTATCTGGTCCATGAGTGGAAAACAACTTCAAGTACACCCTATATTAATGAGAGGAACCCAGGAGTCAGGGAGAGGAGTGATGGTGGTTGGAGACAGAGGACTGGTGCCCTGGCTGCAGTGGAAGTGTCTGGAAGACCAGGCCGAGAGAGCCTGCACATAGTGATAGCCAGGGTCACAGACGTGTCAGGGCTGCTCTTTGTTAGTTCAAGTCCTGCTCTGAGGCGTTTTGTGTCAGCTGTGAGTGACAGGTGAGCTGGGGTTTCTCTGCAATGTGGGCTATGTGCACAGTTCCTGTGTGTCCAGCCGTGCTCGGGTACCGGCCCAGGGGAGCTCCGTATCCTGGGAAGGGCCTGACTATGAGAGCCCCATGGGTTGCTGGGTAACTGCACATGTGAACTCCATACCCTGGGAGCGACTTGACCTCAAGAGCCCCGTGGGCGGTTCGGTGGGGCGTGCTGCCCAGGTGAGCTCCATATCCTGGGATTGGCCTGACCACGAGAGTCCCATTGGCTGCTGGGGACCTGGTAAAGGATGTAAGGACAGTCAGTGAAGCCACCGAGGATATACCTCCAGTAGCTCCTATGTCCTACACCCTGCAGGTCATTCTACCATCCACCAGGCCATGGCATTCTGTATTAGACTTCAATGATGTCTTCTTCTGTGTTCCATTCATCTCAGAGTCACAAGAATTTTTGGCTTGTGAGTGGCAGGACACAACATGCAACCAAAGCAATAATGCTGGGCCATCCTTCCCCAATGGTTCAAAAATCCCCACACCATCATTGGGGAAATGTCCTTTAAAGGCCTAAAAGTTCTACCTCTGTAAAAGGGAACCCTCCTTCAATGTGCAGAGGACATTCTGATCGCCAGGCCTACTAAAGACGCCTCTGAACTACCTAGTCAAGAAAGGATAGAAGGTGTCCAAGAAAAAGGCTCAAATATCCCAGGCTAAGGTGACATGCCTGGGATTCATTCTCACAGATATTCGGAGAAACGCATCCCAGGATAGGGAAGAAGCCATTTGCAGCCTTACCTCTTCTAAAACTAGAAGACAGCTTAGGGGTTCCTGGGGAGGCCAAGGTTTTCTGCATCTGGATCCCTAACTACAGTCTAATAGCTGGGCCTCTACATGAAACACTGACACGAAAAGATGATGATCCTTTTGAATAGAATCCAGAAGCAGACTTTCAAGAATGGAAAGAGCAGTCAATTCAGACCCTTGTCCAGGAACTCCCTAATTTAGCTAAACCCTTTGACCTTTACATACCCGGTCATAGGTTAATCGCCCTTGGAGCCTTAGTGCAAAAACTGGGACCACTTGAAATGGAGCAACACAAGAATGCCCTTCAGGTATGATAAACTATGGTCACCAAGGGCTTTGCCCACCGACTCATCAGGCCAGGATACTGGGGTATCTAAAAAGATGGAAATCAGCAGCCCCCAAGGCCAGGTCCCACCTAAGGGAAAAGGACCCCACGTAGTGATCCTAACCTCCCATCATGCCCTGAAGTTGCAGGGGTCGCTCTGTGGACACACTGACCTTGAGTGAGGAGGCCCTCCAACTCCAACCTCCAGAGAGACAAACGGGGGCAACAGGCCCCCAAAATGACTCGTGTGACCATCACTTGACCTGGAGTTTCTCTCAGAAAACAACAAGACTGTGCCCCGAAAGAGCAGACTACTGCTTGCAGGACTTACTGCACCCAGAGGGGAGCTAATAAGCTTGGCGGGGGAAACGTATATCATGCTTTCACCATAGAAAGCCCTACAGACACCGTGGTGATGATGGTCAATATGACCGGCTGGACTGCTGCCTACTTCTAAAGGCCGTTGACTCAGTGGACGTCATGGTCCTGGATCACCACTGACCCTTGACTGTCTGGGAGTTGTGCAGGCAGGGCTCTGACACATGGTGCTGTATGTACATTAATTCAGGGACCTAATTAAAGAAAGCACAGACTACTGGTCAGAGCATCTAGGCTGGCAAAAGCCGTCAGCCTAAGGTCGCCGAACAAATGTTGGGTGGGGTGAAACCTGCCACCGCAGCATCTCTGCACATCTGTTTCCTGAACCCTTAAAGGTCATTAGAATCTATAACACTTCCAATGCTGGTGCTCAGGCAGACGAGAAGTGAGGCAGGAGGCCTTGGGACAATCGACCTCACCTGGAGCCTGGTGGGGAGAAGTTTTCCCCTCCCCCCATGTATCAGGGCTCCCACCACAGCATGAAGCAGTTACAAAAGAGGGGTCTGCACCCTCAACACCCCAAGAATGAGGAACAGAACAAAAAGCAGAGGAGGTGTTCATCTCCGGCAACGTTCATTAAAAACTCCTGGGAGATAAAAAGAGAATCTGGGCAATAAAATAAAGTCTAACCTGTTTTTCCTTTGTGCTTTGTCTAATTTCACGTGCTCCTAGGGTTCAGCATGCAGAGGTCCCACACCCGGCACTTCAGACCCGATTTCCTAGTGCAGAATGGCTGGGTCGATACCTCAGATATCGGCGTCCCATGCAGACTCTGCGGAATAGAGCCTGAGCTGCAGCCAACCCAGCCCTCGAGCTCTCCATCCCCTCCCTCCCACTGACGCTGCCGGGATCCCTACACAGCAGCCCAGCCCACAGCCCGTGGGGGAGTGCACGCTCTCACCTCTCCTTTCTGTTTACAAAATAATGTTTCCTTTGCTTCTGAACCAAACTCAGTCTTGATCTGTTGGCTCCAATGACACTGGGCACGGGGACTCCTGTTGGGGTCCACTCTGGAGGATCAGTAACAGAAATTGAGAACATTGTAACTTCAATGAACAGATGTGTGAGCCAAACTGTAGTTAACATAGAGCAGTGTATAACGTTCGGGTAAAATAAGATGTTTCTAAGATTTACATTTGATATTTCCGTCACTTTCCTATAAGCAAATTCAGTGAAGACGTTTGTCTTATTTGTCAGGTCAACATTAGAGAAATGAAGTGATTTATTTCCATGGATGTACATCGAATACTCTTGGCTGAAGCTTCAATCGTGTTTCCAATGCTTTTCCATTGAAAATGATACCTCTCTTCAGCTCCCCCATTTCTGAGAAGTATAAAATCTTATAATTTATTATTACCAAAGGGGAAAGGTAGGAGAAGGGATAAATTAACAGTTTGGGTTTGACACATACACACTGCTGTATATAAAATAGATCATCAACAAGGAACTACTGTATAGCACAGGGAACTACACTGAATATTTTGCAATAACCTATAAGGGGAAATAATCTGAAAAAGAATAGATATTTTTATTGACATCATCTATCAATGACAGATAAAATGTAACCTAAGCAAAGCCGATGGTGAGCACTTCTGACCCTGAAGATTTCAATCATCTAAAGTATGGGCTCTGCCTATTTCCCAAGGCCCTTAATGGACATGCGTGTAGCCGTAGCTTAAAAATTCCCCAGTTTGGGGTTCGGGGAGGCACTGATGTGGAAAAATCCCTGGTGTCCTCCTTACAAGCACGGGACCCTTCCTACAGCTAAAACATGCCTGTTACACCTAGAGGATGGTACACCATTTGATCGGAAAGAGTTTGGAAAAGGCACCTCATCTCCTCATCGCCTGGTGCTTGGATTCACCCCTCCAAAATCTTTCCTAACAACCTCCTCACTTGGGGATATCAACACCGTCAACATCCTGTTGCACACAGTTTGGAATTTGTACAGAGGTTGAAGCGGAAGGATGAGAAAAATTTAGAGACAAGTCTTCGGTGTTCGGACAGGCACATGCCACTCTAATTTCCTATCCGGAAGACAAATTCATCAAAGGCTAGAATTGCCCACGCAAACAGAATAGGGCTAGAGGAAATCCCGCTGTTTTGTGTCCAGTTTCCAAAAACACAAGTTGAATAATGGAACTCAGGGGCACTAAAATTCATGAAACTGCAGAGTTGAAAATATCTATCGTCGAAAAATGTCTTGAGGTAAGTCACAGAAATGGACTTGTAAGCAAGGGAGAGTGGCAGGAAACATATTTGAACAGGTAGAAAGGACTCCCCGATAAAGCACAAGAAAAGGGCCTGAACATCGTCAATGACACAGTTGGCCAAACAGGGCATATGAATTTTTTCTGAATATATTCAAGTAAAGGCCATACACACTTTTTATCCAACCAAACAGGTGGACACTGGAAATCAATACTACAAAATGTATCACTTCACATCAGGCAGAAGGGCCATCCACATAAAGTGTAAACACCAGAAATGCAAGACAGGGCGAGGAGAAAAGGGAGCCCTGTGAGGCTGATTGTGGAAATGTAATTTGCCAACGGCCACTCTGGAGAAGTGTATTGTGTTTGCTAAAACATCTAAAAAATGAGCTACAGAGCATAGGGCATTTGCACTCATGGGCGTATACCTTGGGAAAAACAAAAATCGACAGAAAACAGGCACCCCAACGTTTACCACCTCTCTGTTAAAAAGGGCCTCAACTTGGATATAACCTAAATGTCCCTGCAAGGATAAAATGGATAAAAGAGATGGGGTACTTATGTAGAGTGGAATATGACTCATCCAGAAATCAATGAAATAAGGCCAGTTGGAACAACTCTGGAGGAGTTACATACGATCATTCTAAGTGACATATGTCAGAAAGAAAAAGACACATATCATAAGATGTCACTTAAAGGTGGAATCAAAAATGGCTACACATGAAATAAATTACAATACAGAAACATAGTCAAATATGTAGAAAATAGACATAAGGCTGCTAAATGGGAAAGGTGGGGAATGGTGAGGTATTATCCAGGAGGTTGAAATTAGCAAAGATACCATTCCAAGTACCAAATTGAATAACTGACAAGGCCTACACGGTACCTCAAAGAACTGCACTCAGCCCACTCAAGTCACTGGAAAATAATACATATGACTGGTAAGCATCTGAAAAAGAATTTATTGTTGTCTCACAGTACGTGAATCAAGTGGATGTACAGCAGCAAAAAACAGAGCTTTGAAAATCAGCTGTAACCAATATAAAAATAAATTTAAAAATATTTATAAAAACAGCGAGACAGACAAAAATTCTTACAACTTTTGTTGAAGGGCTACGATGTAACATGGATTGAACACATGTAGACCCACAGCAGGATTATATATAAGGCAGGAATCTATGCACGCTAAGAGATGTTAGAGAGGCTTGGTGAGAAAATGCAGACCTTTTAAAGTAATACTGCCTGGTACCAATTCCATGGGTCCCAAATCTGCAGGTTCAAGGGAATCTTCTGACAGCGAAAACATGCCTGGGAAACCGAGATGAATGTACACCGTGTGCTCAGGAAAGGTGTCTAAAATGCACCTCATTTTTGATCTCCTGGTGCTGGGTTTCGCCATTCCAGCCACATTACTAACAATCTCCCCACTTGGAGAATCAGCACCTTTAACCTCCTGTTTTACACAGTTTTCAATTTGTGCAGAGGATAAATGGGAAGAGGGGGAACCAATGAGAGATTAGCTGTAGGAGTTTTGACAGGAACATGTCACTCTAATTTCCTATTAGAAGAAGAATTAACCAAAGGCTCAGCCTGCCTCCCCAGAACCAGAATTGGGCCGGAAGCAATCCAATGGTTTGGCATACAGCACACAAAAAAAAGCGAGTTGCAAAATGCAGCTCAGGAGCAGACAATTCAAAGACCTGCAAAGATATAAACGATAACCAACGTCCAAAAATATATTCAGGTAAGGCAACGAAGAGGATCTGAATGAGAGGCAGAATTGCAGGCAACAGATTTCAAAAGGTAGATTCTACTCACTGTTAAAGCATATGAAAAGCAGCAGAATTTATAAAGTGATGCAGTTGGGCAAAAGGGTGTATACGTTTTTTTCGTGAATATCTTCAGAAAAAAAACACAGACAGAGTTTTTGGCCAACCAAGCAAGAGGGAAATGCATATCTGCACAACAAAGAAGTCTCAATTTCCACTGCTCAGTAAGGCCATCCAAAAAATGTGTACAAACCAGAAATGCAGGAGAGGCCATGGCAAAAAGGGAGCCAAGTCACGCTGATGGGTGGGGTATAAATATCCAAGAGCCACTCTGAATAAGTGTATGCTGTTAACTAAAACGTCTAAAATACAAAGCCCCCGAGCAAAGGGGACTTCAATTCATGGGCATATAACTTCGGAAGACTAAATATCAATAAGACACAGGCACCCCAAAGTTTAGGGCTGCTCTGCATACAAGAACCTCAACTTTGGTACACCTAAAATATCCCAGGAAAAACAGAAACGCATAAAGAACTTGTGGTAATTTTGTACAACGGAATATCACTCAGACGTGAAATCAATGTATATAAGGCCAGTAGCAGCATAATGAGTGGATTTAAGTATGATGATTCTAAGGGAAATTAGTCACACAGAAAAAGAATCTTATCATTAGATATCACTTATAGAGGGAATGTCTATATAACAACACATGAACTGAATTAGAAAAGAGAACAGAGTCTCACATTTAGAAAAAAAAATCTTAGGCCTGCTTCAGGAGAAAGGAGAGGTTGGGTGATGCATAAATCCAGAGTTTGATATTAACACAGGTACCATTCCATAAACCAAATACAGAATATACAAGAGCTACACATTCCTCAGTGAACGGGACTCAACACCCTGATTTCCCACATAGGTATATATCTGACTAGTAAGAATCTTGAAACCTATGTATTGATATGTCTCCGTAAGGGAATCAATTGTGTCTAGACCAGCATAAACAAGTCAGTGATAATCAGCTCAACCCCATTATAAACATGAATTTCCAAAAACAAAACCAAAAAACAGCGAAATTCTTACACAATTCCTTCAAAGGTTCTGATGAAACTTGGAATGACCCTATCAGCAAAGACAGCTGGATGAGACATAAAGCTCGACACTTGGGGCTGAGAGGACTGGTGAGATTGGGATAGAAAATGCAGACCCTTAAGGTAGTAATGCATGCAACCATTCCATGGGTCCCAAATCTCCAGGTAGAAGGGAATATCACTACAGTTATAACATGTATGGGAAACCTAGAGAATGGACAACATGTGATGGCGAAAGGTTTCTAAAACTCTCCTAATTTTTCTTCTCCTTCTGCTCCAGTTTGGTATTCCAACTGCTTTACTATCAATCTACCAACTTAGGAGAGTCAGCCCCTATAACCTCCTGGTACACACAGTTTGCTAATTGTGCAGAGGATGAAAGGGAAGAGGGAGAACCTATCAGAGATTAGATGTAGACATTTGGACGGGCACATGTCACTCTAATTTCCCGGCAGGAAGAAGAATTAAGCAAAGCCTCAGCCACCCCCAGGGAACCAATATTGCCACCCCTGGAACCATTATATGTCCTGAAGCAAAATTGTGGATTTGTGGCCAGCTCACAAAAATGGAATTTGAAAATTGGGGCTCAGCAGCACAGCAATTCAAAAACCTGCAGAGTTATAAAGGACTACTCTCTTCCAAAAATCTGTTGAGGGAAGGCAAAGAAGGGGACTGGAAAATGAGGCAGAATTGCACAAAACATCTTTCAAGAGGTAAATTGGAATCACCTTTAAAGCACAGGAGAAGCATCACAACTTGGACAGTGATGCCCTTGGCCAAAAAGGGCGTATGCCTTTTCTCCTGAATATATTCAGGAGAAAACGCATACGCCCTTTCTGGCCAATCAAGCAAGCGCACAATGCAAATCCACACTACAAAGAATTGTCACTTCCCACCGGTCAAAAGGGACATCCAAAAATGTGTAAAAACCAGAAAGGCAAGACAGGCCCTGGAGAACAGGGAGCCTTTTTATGCTGATGGGCGGGATGTAAATTGCCAACTGCCTCACTGGAGGAGTGCATTGCGTTCCCTAAAACAAGTAAACGACAGAGCTACAGAGCAAAGGGCACTTCCAGTCTAGGGAATATACCTTGGGAAAACTGAAAATCAATAAGACAGAGCCACCCCCAAATTTAGGGCTGCACTGCTTATAAGAACCTCAACTTGTGTACACCTTAAATATCCTAGGAAATATAAAAATGGTTCAAAAAATTGTGGTAGTTTTGTACGATGGAATATCCCTCAGCCATGAAATCAATGTCATAAGACCAGGAGCAGCAAAGTGAGTGGATTCAGGTACAATGACTCTAAGTGAAATAAGTCACACAGAAAAAGAAACTTATCATAAGATATCACTTAGGAAGATCCTGTAAACATGGCTACACATGAACTGAGTTAGGAAAGAGAACAGAGTCTCACATTTAGAAAACACTCTTATGCCTGCTTAAGGGGGAAGGAGAGGTGGGGTGATGCATAAAACCAGAATTTGATATAAGCACGGGTACCGTTTCTAAAACCAACGGTGGAATAGACAAGACCTACACCTTCCTCAGTGAAAGGGACTCAAAACCCCATATTTCCCTCAGAGGAATAGATCTGACTAGTAAGAATCATAAAACCTATGTATTGATATGTCTCCTTAAGGGAATCAAGTGTGTCTAGACTGGCATAAACATGGCAGCGAGAATCAGCTCAAACCCACTATAAAAAGGAATTTCAAAAACAAAACCAAAAAACAGGGAAATTCTTTACAATTCCTTCAGGGTCTCTGATGAAACCTGGAATGACCCTATCTACAATGACAGCTGGATGTGGCATAAGGCTGGACACTTGGGACTGAGAGAATTGGTGAGATTGTGTGAGCAAATGCAGACCCTTTAAAGCAAAAAAGCATGGCCCCCATTCCATGGGTCCCAACTCTCCAGGTTGAAGGGAATATTAAAGCAGCTATAACATGTACGGGAAACCTAGAGAATGGACACACTGTGAATAAAAAAGGTTTCTAAAACTCAACGAATAGTCCCTCTCCTGGTGCTCCGGTTTGACTTTCCAAATGCTTTACTATCAATCTCACAACTTGGAGAGACAGCCCTTTAAGCTCCTGGTTCGCACAGGTTGCCAATTTGGCAGAGGATGGTAGAGAAGAGTGAGAATCAATGAGAGAGTAGCTGTAAGGCATTTGGACGGGCACATGTCACTCTAATTCCCCGGCAGGAAGAAGAATTAACCAAAGTCTCAGCCACCCACCCGGAACCAGTATAGGTCCTGAACCAAAATTTTGGACTCGCGTACACCTCACAAAAAACGAGTAAAAAAATGGAGCTCAGGGGCATAGCAATTCACAACTGGCAGAGTAATAAAGGACAACTATCGTCCAAAAATCTGTTGAGGGAAGGCAACGAGGCGGACTTGAAAGCGAGGCAGAATAGCAGGAAACAGATTTCAAGAGGTACGTTGGAATCACCTTTAAAGCACAGGAAGAGGGGCACAACTTCGACAATGACGTACTTGGCCATAAACGGCATATGCGTTTTCTACTGAATATATTCAGGAGAAAACACATACGCCCTTTTTGGCCAAGCAAGAAAGCGGGCAATTCAAATCTGCACTACAAAGAAGTATCTCTTCCCACCGGTCAAACGGGACATCCACAAAATGTGTAAAATCCAGAAACGCAAGACAGGCCCAGGAGAACAGGGAGCCTTGTTATGCTGATGGGCGGGATGTAAATTGCCAACTGCCTACAGGAGGAGTGCATTGTGTTTCCTAAAACAAGTAAACAACAGAGCTACAGAGCCAAGGGCACTTCCAGTCTAGGGAATATACCTTGGGATAACTGAAAATCAATAAGACAGAGCCACCCCCAAATTTAGGGCTGCACTGCTTACAAGAACCTCAACTTGGGTACACCTTAAATATCCCAGGAAATATAAAAATGGTTCAAAAAATTGTGGTACTTATGTACGATGGAATATCCCTCAGCCATGAAATCAATGTCATAAGACCAGGAACAGCAAAGTGAGTGGATTCAGGTACGATGATTCTAAGTGAAATAAGTCACACAGAACAAAGAAACTTATCATAAGATATCACTTATGAAGATCCTGTAAACATGGCTACACATGAACTGAGTTAAGAAAGAGAACAGAGTCTCACATTTAGAAAACACTGTTATGCCTGCTTAAGGGGGAAGGAGAGGTGGGGTGATGCATAAAACCAGAGTTTGATATAAGCCCGGGTACCATTTCTAAAAATAACTTTGGAATAGAGAAGACCTACACCTTCCTCAGTGAAAGGGACTCAAAACCCCATATTTCCCGCAGAGGAATAGATCTGACTAGTAAGAATTTTAAAACCTATGTATTGATATGTCTCCATAAGGGAATCAAGTGTGTCTAGACGGGCATAAACATGGCAGCGAGAATCAGCTCAAACCAACTATAAAAAGGAATTTCAAAAACAAACCCAAAAAACCTGAAAATCTTTACAATTCCTTCAGGGTCTCTGATGAAACCTGGAATGACCCTATCTACAATGGCAGCTGGATGTGGCATAAGGCTGGACACTTGGGACTGAGAGGATTGGTGAGATTGGGCGAGCAAATGCAGACCCTTTAAAGCAAAAATGGATGGCCCCCATTCCATGGGTCCCAACTCTCCAGGTTGTAGGGAATATTACTACAGCTATAACATGTACGGGAAACCTAGAGAATGGACACACTGTGAATACAAAAGGTTTCTAAATCTCAACTAATACTCCCTCTCCTGGTGCTCCGGTTTGACTTTCCAACTGCTTTACTATCAATCCCCCAACTTGGAGAGACATCCCCTTTAACCTCCTGGTTTGCACAGGTTGCCAATTCGGCAGAGGATGGAAGGGAAGAGGGAGAACCAGTGAGAGAATAGCTGTTTGGCATTTGGACGGGCACATGTCACTCTAATTTCCCAGCAGGAAGAAGAATTAACCAAAGTCTCAGCCACCAAACGGGAACCAGTATAGGTCCTGAACCAAAATTTTGGACTTGCGTTCAGCTCACAAAAAACGAGTTGAAAAATGGAGCTCAGGGGCACAGCAATTCACAAACTGGCAGAGTAATAAAGGACAACTATCGTCCAAAAATCTGTTGAGGGAAGGCAACGAGGCTGACTTGAAAGCAAGGCAGAATAGCAGGAAACAGATTTCAAGAGGTACTTTGGAATCACCTTTAAAGCACAGGAAGAGGGGCACAACTTCGACAATGACACAGTTGGCCAAAAATGGCGTATGCGTTTTCTGCCGAATATATTCAGGAGAAAACACATACGCCCTTTTTGGCCAGCAAGCAAGCGGGCAATGCAAATCTGCACTACAAAGAAGTATCACTTACAACCGGTCAAAAGGGACATCCACAAAATGTTTAAAAACAAGAAAGGCAAGACAGGTCCTGGAGAACAGGGAGCCTTGTTATGCTGATGGGCGGGATGTAAATTGCCAACTGCCTCACTGGAGGAGTGCATTGAGTTCCCTAAAACAAGTAACCAACAGAGCTACAGAGCCAAGGGCACTTCCAGTCTAGGGAATATACCTTGGGTAAACTGAAATTCAATAAGACAGAGCCACCCCCAAATTTAGGGCTGCACTGCTTACAAGAACCTCAACTTGGGTACACCTTAAATATCCCAGGAGATATAAAAATGGTACAAAAAATTGTGGGACTTATGTACGATGGAATATCCCTCAGCCATGAAATCAATGTCATAAGACCAGGAGCAGCAAAGTGAGTGGATTTAGCAACGATGATTCTAAGTGAAATAAGTCACACAGAAAAAGAAACTTATCATAAGATATCAATTAGGAAGATCCTGTAAACATGGCTACACATGAACTGAGTTAGGAAAGAGAACACAGTCTCACATTTAGAAAACACTCTTATGCCTGCTTAAGGGGGAAGGAGAGGTGGGGTAATGTATAAAACAAGATTTTGATATAAGCACAGGTACCGTTTCTAAAACCAACTTTGGAATAGAAAAGACCTACACCTTCCTCAGTGAAAGGGACTCAAAACCCCATATTTCCCGCAGAGGAATAGATCTGACTAGTAAGAATCTTAAAACCTATATATTGATATGTCTCCGTAAGGGAATCAAGTGTGTCTAGACTCGCATAAACATGGCAGCGAGAATCATCTCAAACCCACTAAAAAAAAGAATTTCAAGAACAAAACCAAAAAACAGGGAAATTCTTTACAATTCCTTCAGGGTCTCTGATGAAACCTGGAATGACCCTATCTACAATGACAGCTGGATGTGGCATAAGGCTGGACACTTGGGACTGAGAGGATTGGTGAGATTGGGTGAGCAAATGCAGACCCTTTAAAGCAAAAATGCATGGTCCCCATTCCATGGGTTCCAACTCTCCAGGTTGAAGGGAATATTACTACAGCTATAACATGTACGGGAAACCTAGAGAATGGACACACTGCAAATACAAACGGTTTCTAAAACTCAACGAATAGTCCCTCTCCTGGTGCTCCGGTTTGAATTTCCAACTGATTTACTATCAATCTTCCAACTTGGAGAGACAAACCCTTTAAGCTACTGGTTCGCACAGGTTGCCAATTTGGCAGAGGATGGAAGGGAAGAGGGAGAACCAATGAGAGACAAGGTGTTATGCATTTGGACGGGCACATTTCACTCTAATTTCCCAGCAGGAAGAAGAATTAACCAAAGTCTCAGCCATCCACCGGGAACCAGTATAGTTCCTGAACCAGAATTTTGGACTTGCGTACAGCTCACAAAAAACGAGTTGAAAAATGGAGCTCAGGGGCACATCAATTCACATACTGGCAGAGTAATAAAGGACAACTATCGTCCAAAAATCTGTTGGGGGAAGGCAACGAGCGGACTTGAAAGCGAGGCAGAATAGCAGGAAACTGATTTCAAAAGGTACGTTGGAATCGCCTTTAAAACACAGGAAGAGGGGAACAACTTCGACAATGATGCACTTGGCCAAAAAGGGCGTATGCGTTCTCTCCTGAATATATTCAGGAGACAACGCATACGCCCTTTTTGGACAAGCAAGCAAGCGGGCAATGCAAATCTGCACTACAAAGAAGTATCACTTCCCACCGGTCAAAAGGGACATCCACAAAATGTGTAAAAACGAGAAAGGCAAGACAGGCCCTGGAAAACAGGGAGCTTTGTTATACTGATGGGCGTTATGTAAATTGCCCACTGCCTCACTGGAGGAGTGCATTGTGTTCCCTAAAACAAGTAAACAACAGAGCTACAGAGCCAAGGGCACTTCCCTTCTAGGGAATATACCTTGGGAAAATCGCAAATCAATAAGACAGAGCCAACCCCAAATTTAGGGCTGCACTGCTTACAAGAACCTCAACTTGGGTAAACCTTAAATATCCCAGGATATACAAAAATGGTTCAAAAAATTCTGGTACGTATGTACGATGGAATATCCTTCAGCCATGAAATCAATGTCATAAGACCAGGAGCAGAAAAGGAAGTGGATTCAGGTACGATGATTCTTAGTGAAATAAGTCACACAGAAAAAAGAAACTTATCATAAGATATCACTTATGAAGATCCTGTAAACATGGCTACACATGAACTGAGTTAAGAAAGAGAACAGAGTCTCACATTTAGTAAACACTGTTATGCCTGCTTAAGGGGGAAGGAGAGCTGGGGTGATGCATAAAACCAGAGTTTGATATAAGCACAAGTAACGTTTCTAAAACCAACTTTGGAATAGACAAGACCTACACCTTCCTCAGTGAAAGGGACACAAAACCCCATATTTCCCGCAGAGGAATAGTTCTGAGTAGTAAGAATCTTAAAACCTATGTATTGATATGTCTCTGTAAGGGAATCAAGTGTGTCTAGACTGGCATAAACATGGCAGCGAGAATCAGATCAAACCCACTATAAAAAGGAATTTCAAAAACAAAACCAAAAAATAGGGAAATTCTTTACAATTCCTTCAGGGTCTCTGATGAAACCTGGAATGTCGCTATCTACAATGACAGCTGGATGTCGCATAAGGCTGGACACTTGGGACTGAGAGGACTGGTGAGATTGGGTGAGCAAATGCAGACCCTTTAAAGCAAACATGCATGGCCCCCATTCCATGGGTCCCAACTCTGCAGGTTGAAGGGAATATTACTACAGCTATAACATGTTCGGGAAACCTAGAGAATGGACACACTGTGAATACAAAACGTTTCTAAAACTCAACGAATAGCCCCTCTCCTGGTGCTCCGGTTTGACTTTCCAACTGCTTTACTATCAATCTCCCAACTTGGAGAGACAGCCCCTTTAAGCTCCTGGTTCGCACAGGTTGCCAATTTGGCAGAGGATGGAAGGGAAGAGGGAGAACCTATGAGAGACTGGCTGTTTGGCATTTGGACGGGCACATGTCACTCTAATTTCCCGGCAGGAAGAAGAATTAACCAAAGTCTCAGCCACCCAACAGGAACCAGTATAGGTCCTGAACTAAAATATTGGACTTGCGTTCAGCTCACAAAAAACAAGTTGAAAAATGGAGCTCAGGGGTACAACAATTCAAAAACTGGCAGAGCAATAAAGGACAACTATCGTCCAAAAATCTGTTGAGGGAAGTCAACAAGGCGGACTTGAAAGCGAGGCAGAATAGCAGGAAACAGATTTCAAGAGGTACATAGGAATCGCCTTTAAAGCACAGGAAGAGGGGCACAACTTCGACAATGACGCACTTGGCCAAAAAGGGCGTATGCGTTTTCTCCTGAATATATTCAGGAGAAAACGCATACGCCCTTATTGCCCAAGCAAGCAAGCAGGCAATGCAAATCTGCACTACTAAGAAGTATCACTTCCCACCGGTCAAACGGGACATCCACAAAATGTGTAAAAACCAGAAAGGCAAGACAGGCCCTGGAGAAAAGGGAGCCTTGTTATGCTGATGGGCGGGATGTAAATTGCCAACTGCCTCACTGGAGGAGTGCATTGTGCTCCCTAAAACAAGTAAACAAGAGAGCTACAGAGCCAAGTGCACTTACAGTCTAGGGAATATACTTTGGGACAACTGAAAATCAATAAGACAGAGCCACCCCCAAATTTAGGGCTGCACTGCTTACAAGAACCTCAACTTGGGCACACCTTAAATATCCCAGGAAATATAAAAATGGTTCAAAATATTGTGGTACTTATGTACGATGGAATATCCCTCATCCATGAAATCAATGTAATAAGACCAGGAGCAGCAAAGTGAGTGGATTCAGGTACGATGATTCTCAGTGAAATAAGTCACACAGAAAAAAGAAACATCATAAGATATCACTTATGTAGATCCTGTAAACATGGCTACACATGAACTGAGTTAAGAAAGAGAACAGAGTCTCACATTTAGAAAACACTGTTATGCCTGCTTAAGGGGGAAGGAGAGGTGGGGTGAGGCATAAAACCAGAGTTTGATATAAGCACAGGTACCGTTTCTAAAACCAACTGTGGAATAGACAAGAACTACACCTTCCTCAGTGAAAGGGACTCAAAACCCCATATTTCCCGCAGAGGAATAGATCTGATTAGTAAGAATCTTAAAACCTATGTATTGATATGTCTCCGTAAGGGAATCAAGTGTGTCTAGACTGGCATAAACATGACAGTGAGAATCAGCTCAAACCCACTATAAAAAGGAATTTCAAAAACAAACCCAAAAAACAGGGAAATTCTTTACAATTCCTTCAGGGTCTCTGATGAAACCTGGAATGACCCTATCTACAATGACAGCTGGATGTGGCATAAGGCTGGACACTTGGGACTGAGAGGATTGGTGAGATTGGGCGAGCAAATGCAGACCCTTTAAAGCAAAAATGCATGGCCCCCATTCCATGGGTCCCAACTCTCCATGTTGAAGGGAATATTACTACAGCTATAACATGTACGAGAAACCTAGAGAATTGACACACTGTGAATACAAAAGATTTCTAAAACTCAACGCATAGTCACTCTCCTGATGCTCCGGTTTCACTTTCCAACTGCTTTACTATCAATCTCCCAACATGGAGAGACAGCCCCATTAAGCTCCTGGTTCTCACAGGTTGCCAATTTGGCAGAGGATGGAAGGGAAGAGGGAGAACCAATGAGAGACTGGCTGTTTGGCATTTGGACGGGCACATGTCACTCTAATTTCCCGGCAGGAAGAAGACTTAACCAAAGTCTCAGCCAACCATCGGGAACCAGTATAGGTCCTGAACCAAAATTTTGGACTTGCGTACAGCTCACAAAAAACGAGTTGAAATATGGAGCTCAGGGGCACAGCAATTCACAAACTGGCAGAGTAATAAAGGACAACTATCGTCAAAAATCTGTTGAGGAAAGGCAACGAGGCGGACTTGAAAGCGAGGCAGAATAGCAGGAAACAGATTTCAAGAGGTACGTTGGAATCACCTTTAAAGCACAGCAAGAGGGGCACAACTTCGACAATGACACAGTTGGCCAAAAAGGGCGTATGAGTTTTCTGCCGAATATATTCAGGAGAAAACACATACGCCCTTTTTGGCCAGCAAGCAAGCGGGCAATGCAAATCTGCACTAAAAAGAAGTATCACTTACCACCGGTCAAAAGGGACATCCACAAAATGTTTAAAAACAAGAAAGGCAAGACAGGCCCTGGAAAACAGGGAGCCTTGTTATGCTGATGGGCGGGATGTAAATTGCCAACTGCCTCACTGGAGGAGTGCATTGAGTTCCCTAAAACAGGTAACCAACAGAGCTACAGAGCCAAGGGCACTTCCAGTCTAGGGAATATACCTTGGGTAAACTGAAATTCAATAAGACAGAGCCACCCCCAAATTTAGGGCTGCACTGCTTACAAGAACCTCAACTTGTGTACACCTTAAATATCCCAGGAAATATAAAAATGGTACAAAAAATTGTGGGACTTATGTAAGATGGAATATCCTTCAGCCATGAAATCAATGTCATAAGACCAGGAGCAGCAAAGTGAGTGGATTTAGCAACGATGATTCTAAGTGAAATAAGTCACACAGAAAAAGAAACTTATCATAAGATATCAATTAGGAAGATCCTGTAAACATGGGTACACATGAACTGAGTTAGGAAAGAGAACAGAGTCTCACATTTAGAAAACACTCTTATGCCTGCTTAAGGGGGAAGGAGAGGTGGGGTGATGCATAAAACCAGATTTTGATATAAGCACAGGTAACGTTTCTAAAAACAACTTTGGAATAGAAAAGACCTACACCTTCCTCAGTGAAAGGGACTCAAAACCCCATATTTCCCGCAGAGGAATAGATCTGACTAGTAAGAATCTTAAAACCTATATATTGATATGTCTCCGTAAGGGAATCAAGTGTGTCTAGACTGGCATAAACATGGAAGCGAGAATCATCTCAAACCCACTATAAAAAGGAATTTCAAAAACAAAACCAAAAAACAGGGAAATTCTTTACAATTCCTTCAGGGCCTCTGATGAAACCTGGAATGACCCTATCTACAATGACAGCTGGATGTGGCATAAGGCTGGACACTTGGGACTGAGAGGATTGGTGAGATTGGGTGAGCAAATGCAGACCCTTTAAAGAAAAATGCACGGTCCCCATTCCATGGGTCCCAACTCTCCAGGTTGAAGGGAATATTACTACAGCTATAACATGTACGGGAAACCTAGAGAATGGACACACTGCGAATACAAACGGTTTCTAAAACTCAACGAATAGTCCCTCTCCTGGTGCTCCGGTTTGAATTTCCAACTGATTTACTATCAATCTTCCAACTTGGAGAGACAACCCCTTTAAGCTCCTGGTTCGCACAGGTTGCCAATTTGGCAGAGGATGGAAGGGAAGAGGGAGAACCAATGAGAGACTAGCTGTTATGCATTTGGACGGGCACATTTCACTCTAATTTCCCAGCAGGAAGAAGAATTAACCAAAGTCTCAGCCATCCACCGGGAACCAGTATAGTTCCTGAACCAGAATTTTGGACTTGCGTACAGCTCACAAAAAACGAGTTGAAAAATGGAGCTCAGGGGCACAGCAATTCACAAACTGGCAGAGCAATAAAGGACAACTATCGTCCAAAAATCTGTTGAGGGAAGGCAACGAGCGGACTTGAAAGCGAGGCAGAATAGCAGTAAACTGATTTCAAAAGGTACGTTGGAATCGCCTTTAAAACACAGGAAGAGGGGAACAACTTCGACAATGATGCACTTGGCCAAAAAGGGCGTATGCGTTTTCTCCTGAATATATTCAGGAGACAACGCATACGCCCTTTTTGGCCAAGCAAGCAAGCGGGCAATGCAAATCTGCACTACAAAGAAGTATCACTTCCCACCGGTCAAAAGGGACATCCACAAAATGTGTAAAAACGAGAAAGGCAAGACAGGCCCTGGAAAACAGGGAGCTTTGTTATACAGATGGGCGTTATGTAAATTGCCCACTGCCTCACTGGAGGAGTGCATTGTGTTCCCTAAAACAAGTAAACAACAGAGCTACAGAGCCAAGGGCACTTCCCTTCTAGGGAATATACCTTGGGAAAATCGAAAATCACTAAGACAGAGCCACCCCCAAATTTAGGGCTGCACTGATTACAAGAACCTCAACTTGGGTACACCTTAAATATCCCAGGATATACAAAAATGGTTCAAAAAATTGTGGTACTTATGTACGATGGAATATCCCTCAGCCATGAAATCAATGTCATAAGACCAGGAGCAGAAAAGGAAGTGGATTCAGGTACGATGATTCTTAGTGAAATAAGTCACACAGAAAAAAGAAACTTATCATAAGATATCACTTATGAAGATACTGTAAACATGGCTACACATGAACTGAGTTAAGAAAGAGAACAGAGTCTCACATTTAGAAAACACTGTTATGCCTGCTTAAGGGGGAAGGAGAGCTGGGGTGATGCATAAAACCAGAGTTTGATATAAGCACAGGTAACGTTTCTAAAACCAACTTTGGAATAGACAAGACCTACACCTTCCTCAGTGAAAGGGACTCAAAACCCCATATTTCCCGCAGAGGAATAGTTCTGAGTAGAAAGAATCTTAAAACCTATGTATTGATATGTCTCTGTAAGGGAATCAAGTGTGTCTAGACTGGCATAAACATGGCAGCGAGAATCAGATCAAACCAACTATAAAAAGGAATTTCAAAAACAAAACCAAAAAATAGGGAAATTCTTTACAATTCCTTCAGGGTCTCTGATGAAACCTGGAATGTCACTATCTACAATGACAGCTGGATGTCGCATAAGGCTGGACACTTGGGACTGAGAGGACTGGTGAGATTGGGTGAGCAAATGCAGACCCTTTTAAGCAAACATGCATGGCCCCCATTCCATGGGTCCCAACTCTGCAGGTTGAAGGGAATATTACTACAGGTATAACATGTTCGGGAAACCTACAGAATGGACACACTGTGAATACAAAACGTTTCTAAAACTCAACGAATAGCCCCTCTCCTGGTGCTCCGGTTTGACTTTCCAACTGCTTTACTATCAATCTCCCAACTTGGAGAGACAGCCCCTTTAAGCTCCTGGTTCGCACAGGTTGCCAATTTGGCAGAGGATGGAAGGGAAGAGGGAGAACCAATGAGAGCTAGCTGTTAGGCATTTGGACGGGCACATGTCACTCTACTTTCCCGGCAGGAAGAAGAATTAACCAAAGTCTCAGCCACACACCAGGAACCAGTATGGGTCCTGAACCAAAATATTGGACTTGCGTTCAGCTCACAAAAAACAAGTTGAAATATGGAGCTCTGGGGTACAACAATTCAAAAACTGGCAGAGCAATAAAGGACAACTATCGTCCAAAAATCTGTTGAGGGAAGTCAACGAGGCGGACTTGAAAGCGAGGCAGAATAGCAGGAAACAGATTTCAAGAGGTACATAGGAATCGCCTTTAAAGCACAGGAAGAGGGGCACAACTTCGAAAATGACGCACTTGGCCAAAAAGGGCGTATGCGTTTTCTCCTGAATATATTCAGGAGAAAACGCATACGCCCTTATTGCCCAAGCAAGCAAGCAGGCAATGCAAATCTGCACTACAAAGAAGTATCACTTCCCACCGGTCAAACGGGACATCCACAAAATGTGTAAAAACCAGAAAGGCAAGACAGGCCCTGGAGAAAAGGGAGCCTTGTTATGCTGATGGGCGGGATGTAAATTGCCAACTGCCTCACTGGAGGAGTGCATTGTGCTCCCTAAAACAAGTAAACAAGAGAGCTACAGAGCCAAGTGCACTTACAGTCTAGGGAATATACTTTGGGACAACTGAAAATCAATAAGACAGAGCCACCCCCAAATTTAGGGCTGCACTGCTTACAAGAACCTCAACTTGGGCACACCTTAAATATCCCAGGAAATATAAAAATGGTTCAAAATATTGTGGTACTTATGTACGATGGAATATCCCTCATCCATGAAATCAATGTAATAAGACCAGGAGCAGCAAAGTGAGTGGATTCAGGTACGATGATTCTAAGTGAAATAAGTCACACAGAAAAAAGAAACATCATAAGATATCACTTATGTAGATCTTGTAAACATGGCTACACACGAACTGAGTTAAGAAAGAGAACAGAGTCTCACATTTAGAAAACACTGTTATGCCTGCTTAAGGGGGAAGGAGAGGTCGGGTGATGCATAAAACCAGAGTTTGATATAAGCACAGGTACCGTTTCTAAAACCAACTGTGGAATAGACAAGAACTACACCTTCCTCAGTGAAAGGGACTCAAAACCCCATATTTCCCGCAGAGGAATAGATCTGATTAGTAAGAATCTTAAAACCTATGTATTGATATGTCTCCATAAGGGAATTAAGTGTTTCTAGACTGGCATAAACATGACAGTGAGAATCAGCTCAAACCCACTATAAAAAGGAATTTCAAAACAAACCCAAAAGACAGGGAAATTCTTTACAATTCCTTCAGGGTCTCTGATGAAACCTGGAATGACCCTATCTACAATGACAGCTGGATGTGGCATAAGGCTGGACACTTGGGACTGAGAGGATTGGTGAGATTGGGTGAGCAAATGCAGACCCTGTAAAGCAAAAATGCATGGCCCGCATTCCATGGGTCCCAACTCTCCATGTTGAAGGGAATATTACTACAGCTATAACATGTACGAGAAACCTAGAGAATTGACACACTGTGAATAGAAAAGATTTCTAAAACTCAACGCATAGTCACTCTCCTGATGCTCCGGTTTCACTTTCCAACTGCTTTACTATCAATCTCCCAACATGGAGAGACAGCCCCTTTAAGCTCCTGGTTCTCACAGGTTGCCAATTTGGCAGAGGATGGAAGGGAAGAGGGAGAACCAATGAGAGACTGGCTGTTTGGCATTTGGACGGGCACATGTCACTCTAATTTCCCGGCAGGAAGAAGACTTAACCAAAGTCTCAGCCAACCATCGGGAACCAGTAAAGGTCCTGAACCAAAATTTTGGACTTGCGTACAGCTCACAAAAAACGAGTTGAAATATGGAGCTCAGGGGCACAGCAATTCACAAACTGGCAGAGTAATAAAGGACCACTATCATCCAAAAATCTGTTGAGGGAAGGCAACGAGGCGGACTTGAAAGCGAGGCAGAATAGCAGGAAACAGATTTCCAGAGGTATGTTGGAATCGCTTTTAAAGCACAGGAAGAGTGGCACATCTTCGACAATGACGCACTTGGCCAAAAAGGGCGTATACAGTTTCTCCTGAATATATTCAGGAGAAAACACATTCGCCCCTTTTGGCCAAGCAAGCAAGCGGGCAATGCAAAACGGCACTACAAAGAAGTATCACTTCGCACCCGTCAAAAGGGACATCCACAAAATGTGTAAAAACAAGAAAGGCAAGACAGGCCCTGGAGAACAGGGAGCCTTGCTATGCTGATGGGCGGGATGTAAATTGCCAACTGCCTCACTGGAGGAGTGCATTGTGTTCCCTAAAACAAGTAAACAACAGAGCTACAGAGCCAAGAGCACTTCCAGTCTAGGGAATATACCTTGGGAAAACTGAAAATCCATAAGATAGAGCCACTCTTAAATTTAGGGCTGCACTGCTTACAAGAACCTCAACATTGGTACACCTTAAATATCCCAGGAAATATAAAAATGGTTCAAAAAATTGTCGTACTTATGTACAATTGAATATCCCTCAGCCATGAAATCAATGTCATAAGACCAGGAGCAGCAAAGAGAGTGGATTCAGGTATGATGATTCTAAGAGAAGTCACACTGAAAAACACACTTATCAAAAGATATCACTTATGAAGATCCTGTAAACATGGCTACACATGAACTGAGTTAAGAAAGAGAACACAGTCTCACATTTAGAAAACACTGTTATGCTTGTTTAAGGGGGAAGGAGAGCTGGGGTGATGCATAAATCCAGAGTTTGATATAAGCACAGGTACCGTTTCTAAAACCAACTGTGGAATAGACAAGGCCTATACCTTCCTCAGTGGCAAGGACTCAAAACCCCATATTTCCCGCAGAGGAATAGATCTGACTAGTAAGAATCTTAAAACCTATGTATTGATATGTCTCCGTAAGGGAATCAAGTGTGTCTAGACTCTCATAAACATGGCAGCGAGAATCAGCTCAAACACACTATAAAAGGAATTTCAAAAACAAAACCAAAAAACAGGGAAATTCTTTACAATTCCTTCAGGTTCTCTGATGAAACCTGGAATGACCCTATCTACAATGACAGCTGGATGTGGCATAAGGCTGGACACTTGGGACTGAGAGGATTGGTGAGATTGTGTGAGCAAATGCAGACCCTATAAAGCAAAAATTCATGGCCCCCTATCCATGGGTCCCAACTCTCCATGTTGAAGGGAATATTACTACAGCTATAACATGTACGGGAAACCTAGAGAATGGACACACTGTGAATACAAATGGTTTCTAAAACTCAACGAATAGTCCCTCGCCTGGTGCTCCGGTTTGACTTTCCAACTGCTTTACTATCAATCTCCCAACTTGGAGAGACAGCCCCTTTAAGCTCCTGGTTCGCACAGGTTGCCAATTTGGCAGAGGATGGAAGGGAAGAGGGAGAACCAATGATAGAGTAGCTGTTAGGAATTTGGACGGGCACATGTCACTCTAATTTCCCGGCACGAAGAAGACTTAACCAAAGTCTCAGCCACCCACCGGGAACCAGTATAGGTCCTGAACCAAAATTTTGGACTTGCGTACAGCTCACAAAAAACGAGTTGAAAAATGGAGCTCAGGGGCACAGCAATTCACAAACTGGCAGAGTAATAAAGGACAACTATCATCAAAAAGTCTGCTGAGGGAAGGCAACGAGGCCAACATGAAAGCGAGGCAGAATAGCAGGAAACAGATTTCCAGAGGTATGTTGGAATCGCCTTTAAAGCACAGGAAGAGGGGCACAAATTCGACAATGACACACTTGGCCAAAAAGTGCATATACAGTTTTTGCCTGAATATATTCAGGAGAAAACGCATACGCCCTTTTTGGCCAATCAATCAAGCGGGCAATGCAAATCTGCACTACAAAGAAGTATCACTTCCCACCGGTCAAAAGGGACATCCACAAAATGTGCAAAAACCAGAAAGGCAAGACAGGCCCTGGAGAACAGGGAGCCTTGTTATGCTGATGGGCAGGATGTAAATTGCCAACTGCCTCACTGGTGGAATGCATTGTGTTCCCTAAAACAAGTAAACAACAGAGCTACAGAGCCAAGGGCACTTCCAGTCTAGGGAATATACCTTGGGAAAACTGAAAATCAATAAGACACAGCCACCTCCAAATTTAGGGCTGCACTGCTTACAAGAACCTCAACTTGGGTACACCTTAAATATCCCAGGAAATATAAAAATGGTTCAAAAAATTGTGGTACTTATGTACGATGGAATATCCCTCAGCTATGAAATAATGTCATAAGACAAGGAGCAGCAAAGTGAGTGGATTCATGTACGATGATTGCAAGTGAATTCACACAGAAAAAGAAACTTATCATAAGATATCACTTATGAAGATCCTGTAAACATGGCTACACAAGAACTGAGTTAGGAAAGAGAACAGAGTCTCACATTTAGAAAACACTCTTATGCCTGCTTAAGGGGGAAGGAGAGGTAGGGTGATGCATAAAACCAGAGTTTGATATAAGCACGTGTACCGTTTCTAAAACCAACTTTGGAATAGAAAAGACGTACACCTTCCTCAGTGAAAGGGACTCAAAACCCCATATTTCCCGCAGAGGAATAGATCTGACTAGTAAGAATCTTAAAACCTATATATTGATATGTCTCCGTAAGGGAATCAAGTGTGTCTAGACTGGCATAAACATGGCAGCGAGAATCATCTCAAACCAACTAAAAAAAAGAATTTCAAGAACAAAACCAAAAAACAGGGAAATTCTTTACAATTCCTTCAGGGTCTCTGATGAAACCTGGAATGACCCTATCTACAATGACAGCTGGATGTGGCATAAGGCTGGACACTTGGGACTGAGAGGATTGGTGAGATTGGGTGAGCAAATGCAGACCCTTTAAAGCAAAAATGCATGGTCCCCATTCCATGGGTTCCAACTCTCCAGGTTGAAGGGAATATTACTACAGCTATAACATGTACGGGAAACCTAGAGAATGGACACACTGCAAATACAAACGGTTTCTAAAACTCAACGAATAGTCCCTCTCCTGGTGCTCCGGTTTGAATTTCCAACTGATTTACTATCAATCTTCCAACTTGGAGAGACAAACCCTTTAAGCTCCTGGTTCGCACAGGTTGCCAATTTGGCAGAGGATGGAAGGGAAGAGGGAGAACCAATGAGAGACTAGCTGTTATGCATTTGGACGGGCACATTTCACTCTAATTTCCCAGCAGGAAGAAGAATTAACCAAAGTCTCAGCCATCCACCGGGAACCAGTATAGTTCCTGAACCAGAATTTTGGACTTGCGTACAGCTCACAAAAAACGAGTTGAAAAATGGAGCTCAGGGGCACATCAATTCACATACTGGCAGAGTAATAAAGGACAACTATCGTCCAAAAATCTGTTGGGGGAAGGCAACGAGCGGACTTGAAAGCGAGGCAGAATAGCAGGAAACTGATTTCAAAAGGTACGTTGGAATCGCCTTTAAAACACAGGAAGAGGGGAACAACTTCGACAATGATGCACTTGGCCAAAAAGGGCGTATGCGTTCTCTCCTGAATATATTCAGGAGACAACGCATACGCCCTTTTTGGACAAGCAAGCAAGCGGGCAATGCAAATCTGCACTACAAAGAAGTATCACTTCCCACCGGTCAAAAGGGACATCCACAAAATGTGTAAAAACGAGAAAGGCAAGACAGGCCCTGGAAAACAAGGAGCTTTGTTATACTGATGGGCGTTATGTAAATTGCCCACTGCCTCACTGGAGGAGTGCATTGTGTTCCCTAAAACAAGTAAACAACAGAGCTACAGAGCCAAGGGCACTTCCCTTCTAGGGAATATACCTTGGGAAAATCGAAAATCAATAAGACAGAGCCAACCCCAAATTTAGGGCTGCACTGCTTACAAGAACCTCAACTTGGGTAAACCTTAAATATCCCAGGATATACAAAAATGGTTCAAAAAATTCTGGTACGTATGTACGATGGAATATCCTTCAGCCATGAAATCAATGTCATAAGACCAGGAGCAGAAAAGGAAGTGGATTCAGGTACGATGATTCTTAGTGAAATAAGTCACACAGAAAAAAGAAACTTATCATAAGATATCACTTATGAAGATCCTGTAAACATGGCTACACATGAACTGAGTTAAGAAAGAGAACAGAGTCTCACATTTAGTAAACACTGTTATGCCTGCTTAAGGGGGAAGGAGAGCTGGGGTGATGCATAAAACCAGAGTTTGATATAAGCACAAGTAACGTTTCTAAAACCAACTTTGGAATAGACAAGACCTACACCTTCCTCAGTGAAAGGGACACAAAACCCCATATTTCCCGCAGAGGAATAGTTCTGAGTAGTAAGAATCTTAAAACCTATGTATTGATATGTCTCTGTAAGGGAATCAAGTGTGTCTAGACTGGCATAAACATGGCAGCGAGAATCAGATCAAACCCACTATAAAAAGGAATTTCAAAAACAAAACCAAAAAATAGGGAAATTCTTTACAATTCCTTCAGGGTCTCTGATGAAACCTGGAATGTCGCTATCTACAATGACAGCTGGATGTCGCATAAGGCTGGACACGTGGGACTGAGAGGACTGGTGAGATTGGGTGAGCAAATGCAGACCCTTTAAAGCAAACATGCATGGCCCCCATTCCATGGGTCCCAACTCTGCAGGTTGAAGGGAATATTACTACAGCTATAACATGTTCGGGAAACCTAGAGAATGGACACACTGTGAATACAAAACGTTTCTAAAACTCAACGAATAGCCCCTCTCCTGGTGCTCCGGTTTGACTTTCCAACTGCTTTACTATCAATCTCCCAACTTGGAGAGACAGCCCCTTTAAGCTCCTGGTTCGCACAGGTTGCCAATTTGGCAGAGGATGGAAGGGAAGAGGGAGAACCTATGAGAGACTGGCTGTTTGGCATTTGGACGGGCACATGTCACTCTAATTTCCCGGCAGGAAGAAGAATTAACCAAAGTCTCAGCCACCCAACAGGAACCAGTATAGGTCCTGAACTAAAATATTGGACTTGCGTTCAGCTCACAAAAAACAAGTTGAAAAATGGAGCTCAGGGGTACAACAATTCAAAAACTGGCAGAGCAATAAAGGACAACTATCGTCCAAAAATCTGTTGAGGGAAGTCAACAAGGCGGACTTGAAAGCGAGGCAGAATAGCAGGAAACAGATTTCAAGAGGTACATAGGAATCGCCTTTAAAGCACAGGAAGAGGGGCACAACTTCGACAATGACGCACTTGGCCAAAAAGGGCGTATGCGTTTTCTCCTGAATATATTCAGGAGAAAACGCATACGCCCTTATTGCCCAAGCAAGCAAGCAGGCAATGCAAATCTGCACTACTAAGAAGTATCACTTCCCACCGGTCAAACGGGACATCCACAAAATGTGTAAAAACCAGAAAGGCAAGACAGGCCCTGGAGAAAAGGGAGCCTTGTTATGCTGATGGGCGGGATGTAAATTGCCAACTGCCTCACTGGAGGAGTGCATTGTGCTCCCTAAAACAAGTAAACAAGAGAGCTACAGAGCCAAGTGCACTTACAGTCTAGGGAATATACTTTGGGACAACTGAAAATCAATAAGACAGAGCCACCCCCAAATTTAGGGCTGCACTGCTTACAAGAACCTCAACTTGGGCACACCTTAAATATCCCAGGAAATATAAAAATGGTTCAAAATATTGTGGTACTTATGTACGATGGAATATCCCTCATCCATGAAATCAATGTAATAAGACCAGGAGCAGCAAAGTGAGTGGATTCAGGTACGATGATTCTCAGTGAAATAAGTCACACAGAAAAAAGAAACATCATAAGATATCACTTATGTAGATCCTGTAAACATGGCTACACATGAACTGAGTTAAGAAAGAGAACAGAGTCTCACATTTAGAAAACACTGTTATGCCTGCTTAAGGGGGAAGGAGAGGTGGGGTGAGGCATAAAACCAGAGTTTGATATAAGCACAGGTACCGTTTCTAAAACCAACTGTGGAATAGACAAGAACTACACCTTCCTCAGTGAAAGGGACTCAAAACCCCATATTTCCCGCAGAGGAATAGATCTGATTAGTAAGAATCTTAAAACCTATGTATTGATATGTCTCCGTAAGGGAATCAAGTGTGTCTAGACTGGCATAAACATGACAGTGAGAATCAGCTCAAACCCACTATAAAAAGGAATTTCAAAAACAAACCCAAAAAACAGGGAAATTCTTTACAATTCCTTCAGGGTCTCTGATGAAACCTGGAATGACCCTATCTACAATGACAGCTGGATGTGGCATAAGGCTGGACACTTGGGACTGAGAGGATTGGTGAGATTGGGTGAGCAAATGCAGACCCTTTAAAGCAAAAATGCATGGCCCCCATTCCATGGGTCCCAACTCTCCATGTTGAAGGGAATATTACTACAGCTATAACATGTACGAGAAACCTAGAGAATTGACACACTGTGAATACAAAAGATTTCTAAAACTCAACGCATAGTCACTCTCCTGATGCTCCGGTTTCACTTTCCAACTGCTTTACTATCAATCTCCCAACATGGAGAGACAGCCCCTTTAAGCTCCTGGTTCTCACAGGTTGCCAATTTGGCAGAGGATGGAAGGGAAGAGGGAGAACCAATGAGAGACTGGCTGTTTGGCATTTGGACGGGCACATGTCACTCTAATTTCCCGGCAGGAAGAAGACTTAACCAAAGTCTCAGCCAACCATCGGGAACCAGTATAGGTCCTGAACCAAAATTTTGGACTTGCGTACAGCTCACAAAAAACGAGTTGAAATATGGAGCTCAGGGGCACAGCAATTCACAAACTGGCAGAGTAATAAAGGACAACTATCGTCAAAAATCTGTTGAGGAAAGGCAACGAGGCGGACTTGAAAGCGAGGCAGAATAGCAGGAAACAGATTTCAAGAGGTACGTTGGAATCACCTTTAAAGCACAGCAAGAGGGGCACAACTTCGACAATGACACAGTTGGCCAAAAAGGGCGTATGCGTTTTCTGCCGAATATATTCAGGAGAAAACACATACGCCCTTTTTGGCCAGCAAGCAAGCGGGCAATGCAAATCTGCACTAAAAAGAAGTATCACTTACCACCGGTCAAAAGGGACATCCACAAAATGTTTAAAAACAAGAAAGGCAAGACAGGCCCTGGAAAACAGGGAGCCTTGTTATGCTGATGGGCGGGATGTAAATTGCCAACTGCCTCACTGGAGGAGTGCATTGAGTTCCCTAAAACAAGTAACCAACAGAGCTACAGAGCCAAGGGCACTTCCAGTCTAGGGAATATACCTTGGGTAAACTGAAATTCAATAAGACAGAGCCACCCCCAAATTTAGGGCTGCACTGCTTACAAGAACCTCAACTTGTGTACACCTTAAATATCCCAGGAAATATAAAAATGGTACAAAAAATTGTGGGACTTATGTAAGATGGAATATCCCTCAGCCATGAAATCAATGTCATAAGACCAGGAGCAGCAAAGTGAGTGGATTTAGCAACGATGATTCTAAGTGAAATAAGTCACACAGAAAAAGAAACTTATCATAAGATATCAATTAGGAAGATCCTGTAAACATGGGTACACATGAACTGAGTTAGGAAAGAGAACAGAGTCTCACATTTAGAAAACACTCTTATGCCTGCTTAAGGGGGAAGGAGAGGTGGGGTGATGCATAAAACCAGATTTTGATATAAGCACAGGTAACGTTTCTAAAAACAACTTTGAATAGAAAAGACCTACACCTTCCTCAGTGAAAGGGACTCAAAACCCCATATTTCCCGCAGAGGAATAGATCTGACTAGTAAGAATCTTAAAACCTATATATTGATATGTCTCCGTAAGGGAATCAAGTGTGTCTAGACTGGCATAAACATGGCAGCGAGAATCATCTCAAACCCACTATAAAAAGGAATTTCAAAAACAAAACCAAAAAACAGGGAAATTCTTTACAATTCCTTCAGGGCCTCTGATGAAACCTGGAATGACCCTATCTACAATGACAGCTGGATGTGGCATAAGGCTGGACACTTGGGACTGAGAGGATTGGTGAGATTGGGTGAGCAAATGCAGACCCTTTAAAGAAAAATGCACGGTCCCCATTCCATGGGTCCCAACTCTCCAGGTTGAAGGGAATATTACTACAGCTATAACATGTACGGGAAACCTAGAGAATGGACACACTGCGAATACAAACGGTTTCTAAAACTCAACGAATAGTCCCTCTCCTGGTGCTCCGGTTTGAATTTCCAACTGATTTACTATCAATCTTCCAACTTGGAGAGACAACCCCTTTAAGCTCCTGGTTCGCACAGGTTGCCAATTTGGCAGAGGATGGAAGGGAAGAGGGAGAACCAATGAGAGACTAGCTGTTATGCATTTGGACGGGCACATTTCACTCTAATTTCCCAGCAGGAAGAAGAATTAACCAAAGTCTCAGCCATCCACTGGGAACCAGTATAGTTCCTGAACCAGAATTTTGGACTTGCGTACAGCTCACAAAAAACGAGTTGAAAAATGGAGCTCAGGGGCACAGCAATTCACAAACTGGCAGAGCAATAAAGGACAACTATCGTCCAAAAATCTGTTGAGGGAAGGCAACGAGCGGACTTGAAAGCGAGGCAGAATAGCAGTAAACTGATTTCAAAAGGTACGTTGGAATCGCCTTTAAAACACAGGAAGAGGGGAACAACTTCGACAATGATGCACTTGGCCAAAAAGGGTGTATGCGTTTTCTCCTGAATATATTCAGGAGACAACGCATACGCCCTTTTTGGCCAAGCAAGCAAGCGGGCAATGCAAATCTGCACTACAAAGAAGTATCACTTCCCACCGGTCAAAAGGGACATCCACAAAATGTGTAAAAACGAGAAAGGCAAGACAGGCCCTGGAAAACAGGGAGCTTTGTTATACAGATGGGCGTTATGTAAATTGCCCACTGCCTCACTGGAGGAGTGCATTGTGTTCCCTATAACAAGTAAACAACAGAGCTACAGAGCCAAGGGCACTTCCCTTCTAGGGAATATACCTTGGGAAAATCGAAAATCAATAAGACAGAGCCACCCCCAAATTTAGGGCTGCACTGATTACAAGAACCTCAACTTGGGTACACCTTAAATATCCCAGGATATACAAAAATGGTTCAAAAAATTGTGGTACTTATGTACGATGGAATATCCCTCAGCCATGAAATCAATGTCATAAGACCAGGAGCAGAAAAGGAAGTGGATTCAGGTACGATGATTCTTAGTGAAATAAGTCACACAGAAAAAAGAAACTTATCATAAGATATCACTTATGAAGATACTGTAAACATGGCTACACATGAACTGAGTTAAGAAAGAGAAGAGAGTCTCACATTTAGAAAACACTGTTATGCCTGCTTAAGGGGGAAGGAGAGCTGGGGTGATGCATAAAACCAGAGTTTGATATAAGCACAGGTAACGTTTCTAAAACCAACTTTGGAATAGACAAGACCTACACCTTCCTCAGTGAAAGGGACTCAAAACCCCATATTTCCCGCAGAGGAATAGTTCTGAGTAGAAAGAATCTTAAAACCTATGTATTGATATGTCTCTGTAAGGGAATCAAGTGTGTCTAGACTGGCATAAACATGGCAGCGAGAATCAGATCAAACCAACTATAAAAAGGAATTTCAAAAACAAAACCAAAAAATAGGGAAATTCTTTACAATTCCTTCAGGGTCTCTGATGAAACCTGGAATGTCACTATCTACAATGACAGCTGGATGTCGCATAAGGCTGGACACTTGGGACTGAGAGGATTGGTGAGATTGGGTGAGCAAATGCAGACCCTTTTAAGCAAACATGCATGGCCCCCATTCCATGGGTCCCAACTCTGCAGGTTGAAGGGAATATTACTACAGGTATAACATGTTCGGGAAACCTACAGAATGGACACACTGTGAATACAAAACGTTTCTAAAACTCAACGAATAGCCCCTCTCCTGGTGCTCCGGTTTGACTTTCCAACTGCTTTACTATCAATCTCCCAACTTGGAGAGACAGCCCCTTTAAGCTCCTGGTTCGCACAGGTTGCCAATTTGGCAGAGGATGGAAGGGAAGAGGGAGAACCAATGAGAGCTAGCTGTTAGGCATTTGGACGGGCACATGTCACTCTACTTTCCCGGCAGGAAGAAGAATTAACCAAAGTCTCAGCCACACACCAGGAACCAGTATGGGTCCTGAACCAAAATATTGGACTTGCGTTCAGCTCACAAAAAACAAGTTGAAATATGGAGCTCTGGGGTACAACAATTCAAAAACTGGCAGAGCAATAAAGGACAACTATCGTCCAAAAATCTGTTGAGGGAAGTCAACGAGGCGGACTTGAAAGCGAGGCAGAATAGCAGGAAACAGATTTCAAGAGGTACATAGGAATCGCCTTTAAAGCACAGGAAGAGGGGCACAACTTCGAAAATGACGCACTTGGCCAAAAAGGGCGTATGCGTTTTCGCCTGAATATATTCAGGAGAAAACGCATACGCCCTTATTGCCCAAGCAAGCAAGCAGGCAATGCAAATCTGCACTACAAAGAAGTATCACTTCCCACCGGTCAAACGGGACATCCACAAAATGTGTAAAAACCAGAAAGGCAAGACAGGCCCTGGAGAAAAGGGAGCCTTGTTATGCTGATGGGCGGGATGTAAATTGCCAACTGCCTCACTGGAGGAGTGCATTGTGTTCCCTATAACAAGTAAACAACAGAGCTACAGAGCCAAGTGCACTTCCAGTCTAGGGATTATACTTTGGGAAAACTGAAAATCAATAAGACAGAGCCACCCCCAAATTTAGGGCTGCACTGCTTACAAGAACCTCAACTTGGGCACACCTTAAATATCCCAGGAAATATAAAAATGGTTCAAAATATTGTGGTACTTATGTACGATGGAATATCCCTCATCCATGAAATCAATGTAATAAGACCAGGAGCAGCAAAGTGAGTGGATTCAGGTACGATGATTCTAAGTGAAATAAGTCACACAGAAAAAAGAAACATCATAAGATATCACTTATGTAGATCTTGTAAACATGGCTACACACGAACTGAGTTAAGAAAGAGAACAGAGTCTCACATTTAGAAAACACTGTTATGCCTGCTTAAGGGGGAAGGAGAGGTCGGGTGATGCATAAAACCAGAGTTTGATATAAGCACAGGTACCGTTTCTAAAACCAACTGTGGAATAGACAAGAACTACACCTTCCTCAGTGAAAGGGACTCAAAACCCCATATTTCCCGCAGAGGAATAGATCTGATTAGTAAGAATCTTAAAACCTATGTATTGATATGTCTCTGTAAGGGAATTAAGTGTTTCTAGACTGGCATAAACATGACAGTGAGAATCAGCTCAAACCCACTATAAAAAGGAATTTCAAAACAAACCCAAAAGACAGGGAAATTCTTTACAATTCCTTCAGGGTCTCTGATGAAACCTGGAATGACCCTATCTACAATGACAGCTGGATGTGGCATAAGGCTGGACACTTGGGACTGAGAGGATTGGTGAGAATGGGTGAGCAAATGCAGACCCTGTAAAGCAAAAATGCATGGCCCCCATTCCATGGGTCCCAACTCTCCATGTTGAAGGGAATATTACTACAGCTATAACATGTACGAGAAACCTAGAGAATTGACACACTGTGAATAGAAAAGATTTCTAAAACTCAACGCATAGTCACTCTCCTGATGCTCCGGTTTCACTTTCCAACTGCTTTACTATCAATCTCCCAACATGGAGAGACAGCCCCTTTAAGCTCCTGGTTCTCACAGTTTGCCAATTTGGCAGAGGATGGAAGGGAAGAGGGAGAACCAATGAGAGACTGGCTGTTTGGCATTTGGACGGGCACATGTCACTCTAATTTCCCGGCAGGAATAAGACTTAACCAAAGTCTCAGCCAACCATCGGGAACCAGTAAAGGTCCTGAACCAAAATTTTGGACTTGCGTACAGCTCACAAAAAACGAGTTGAAATATGGAGCTCAGGGGCACAGCAATTCACAAACTGGCAGAGTAATAAAGGACCACTATCATCCAAAAATCTGTTGAGGGAAGGCAACGAGGCGGACTTGAAAGCGAGGCAGAATAGCAGGAAACAGATTTCCAGAGGTATGTTGGAATCGCCTTTAAAGCACAGGAAGAGTGGCACATCTTCGACAATGACGCACTTGGCCAAAAAGGGCGTATACAGTTTCTCCTGAATATATTCAGGAGAAAACACATTCGCCCCTTTTGGCCAAGCAAGCAAGCGGGCAATGCAAAACGGCACTACAAAGAAGTATCACTTCGCACCCGTCAAAAGGGACATCCACAAAATGTGTAAAAACAAGAAAGGCAAGACAGGCCCTGGAGAACAGGGAGCCTTGCTATGCTGATGGGCGGGATGTAAATTGCCAACTGCCTCACTGGAGGAGTGCATTGTGTTCCCTAAAACAAGTAAACAACAGAGCTACAGAGCCAAGAGCACTTCCAGTCTAGGGAATATACCTTGGGAAAACTGAAAATCCATAAGATAGAGCCACTCTTAAATTTAGGGCTGCACTGCTTACAAGAACCTCAACATTGGTACACCTTAAATATCCCAGGAAATATAAAAATGGTTCAAAAAATTGTCGTACTTATGTACAATTGAATATCCCTCAGCCATGAAATCAATGTCATAAGACCAGGAGCAGCAAAGAGAGTGGATTCAGGTATGATGATTCTAAGAGAAGTCACACTGAAAAACACACTTATCAAAAGATATCACTTATGAAGATCCTGTAAACATGGCTACACATGAACTGAGTTAAGAAAGAGAACACAGTCTCACATTTAGAAAACACTGTTATGCCTGCTTAAGGGGGAAGGAGAGCTGGGGTGATGCATAAAACCAGAGTTTGATATAAGCACGGGTACCGTTTCTAAAACCAACTTGGGAATAGACAAGACCTACACCTTCCTCAGTGAAAGGGACTCAAAACACCATATTTCCCGCAGAGGAATAGATCTGACTAGTAAGAATCTTAAAACCTATGTATTGATATGTCTCTGTAAGGGAAACAAGTGTGTCTAGACTGGCATAAACATGGCAGCGAGAATCAGCTCAAACCCACTGTAAAAAGGAATTTCAAAAACAAAACCAAAAAACAGGGAAATTCTTTACAATTCCTTCAGGGTCTCTGATGAAACCTGGAATGACCCTATCTACAATGACAGCTGGATATGGCATAATGCTGGACACTTGGGACTGAGAGGATTGGTGTGATTGGGTGAGCAAATGCAGACCCTTTAAAGCAAAAATGGATGGCCCCCATTCCATGGGTCCCAACTCTCCAGGTTGAAGGGAATATTACTACAGCTATAACATGTATGGGAAACCGAGGGAATGGACACACTGTGAATACAAAAGGTTTCTAAAACTCAACGAACTGTCCCGCTCTTGGTGCTCCGGTTTGACTTTCCAACTGCTTTACTATCAATCTCCCAACTTTGAGAGACAGCCCCTTTAACCTCCTGGATGGCACAGGTTGCCAATTTGGCAGAGGATGTAAGGGAAGAGGGAGAACCAATGACAGAATAGCTGGTAGGCATTTGGACAGGCACATGTCACTCTAATTTCCGGGCAGGAAAAATAATCAACCAAAGTCTCAGCCACCCACCGGGAACCAGTATATTTCTTGAACCAAAATTTTGGACTTGCGTACAGCTCACAAAAAACGAGTTGAAAAATGGAGCTCAGGGGCACAGCAATTCACAACCTGGCAGAGTAATAAAGGACAACTATCGTCCAAAAATCTGTTGAGGGAAGGCAATGAGGCGGACTTGAAAGCAAGGCAGAATAGCAGGAAACAGATTTCAAGAGGTACGTTGGAATCACCTTTAAAGCACAGGAAGAGTGGCACAACTTCGACAATGACGCAATGGCCAAAAAGGGCGTATGCGTTTTCTCCTGAATATATTCAGGAGAAAACCCATACGCCCTTTTTGGCCAAGCAAGCAAGCGGGCAATGCAAATCTGCACTACAAAGAGATATCACTTCCCACCGCTCAAAAGGGACATCCACAAAATGTGTAAAAACCAGAAAGGCAAGACAGGCCCTGGAGAACACGGAGCCTTCATATCCTGAGGGGTGGGATGTAAATTGCCAACTGCCTCACTGGAGGAGTGCATTGTGTTCCCTAAAACAAGTAAACAACAGAGCTACAGAGCTAAGGGCACTTCCAATCTAGAGAATATACCTTGGGAAACCTGGAAATCAATAAGACAGAGCCACCCCCATATTTAGGGCTGCACTGCTTACAAGAACCTCAACTTGGGTACACCTTTAATATCCCAGGAAATATAAAAATGGTTCAAAAAAGTGTGGTACTTATGTACGATGGAATATCCCTCAGCCATGAAATCAATGTCATAAGACAAGGAACAGCAAAGCGAGTGGATTCAGGTACGATGATTCTAAAGAAGTCACACAGAAAAAGACACTTATCAAAAGATATCACTTATGAAGATCCTGTAAACATGGTTACACATGAACTGAGTTAAGAAAGAGAACAGAGTCTCACATTTAGAAAACACTGTTATGCCTGCTTAAGGGGGAAGGAGAGGTGGGGTGATGCAAAAAACCAGAGTTTGATATAAGCACAGGTACCGTTTCCAAAACCAACTGTGGAATAGACAAGACCTACACCTTCCTCAGTGAAAGGGACTCAAAACCCCACATTTCCCACAGAGGAATAGATCTGACTAGTAAGAAACTTAAAACCTATGTATTGATATGTCTCCGTAAGGGAATCAAGTGTGTCTAGAGTGGCATAAACATGGCAGCGAGAATCAGCTCAAACCCACTATAAAAAGGAATTTCAAATACAAAATAAAAAAACTGGGAAATTCTTTACAATTCCTTCAGGGTCTCTGATGAAACCTGGAATGACCCTATCTACAATGACAGCAGGATGTGGTATAAGGCTAGACACTTGGGACTGAGAGGATTGGTGAGATTGGGTGAGCAAATGCAGACCCTTTAAAGCAAAAAGGCATGGCCCCCATTCCATGGGTCCCAAATCTCCATGTTGAAGGGAATATTACTACAGCTATAACATGTACGGGAAACCTAGAGAATGGACACACTGTGAATACAAAAGGTTTCTAAAACTCAACGAGTAGTCCCTCTCCTGGTGCTCCGCTTTGACTTTCCAACTGCTTTACTATCAATCTCCCAAATTGGAGAGACAGCCCCTTTAACCTCCTGGTTCGCACAGGTTGCCAATTTGGCAGAGGATGGAAGGGAAGAGGGAGAACCAATGAGAGAGTAGCTGTTAGGCATTTGGACGGGCACATGTCACTCTAATTTCCAGGCAGGAAGTAGAATTAACCAGAGTCTCAGCCACACACCGGGAACCAGTATAGGTCCTGAACCAAAATTTTGGACTTGGGTACAGCTCAAAAAACGAGTTGAAATATGGATCTCAGTGGCACACCAATTCACAATCTGGCAGAGTAATAAAGGACAACTATCGTCCAAAAATCTGTTTAGGGAAGGCAATGAGGCGGACTTGAAAGCGAGGCAGAATAGCAGGAAACAGATTTCAAGAGGTACGTTGGAATCGCCTTTAAAGCACAGGAAGAGGGACACAACTTCGACAATGACGCACTTGGCCAAAAAGGGCGTATGCGTTTTCTCCTGAATATGTTCAGGAGAAAACGCATACGCCCTTTTTGGCCAAGCAAGCAAGCCGGCAATGCAAATCTGCACTACAAAGAAGTTTCACTTCCCACCGGCCAAAAGGGACATCCACAAATGTGTAAAAACCAGAAAGGCAAGACAGGACCTGGAGAAGAGGGAGCCTTGTTATGCTGATGGGCGGGATGTAAATTGCCAACTGCCTCACTGGAGGAGTGCATTGCATTCCCTAAAACAATTAAACAACAGAGCTACAGAGCCAAGGGCACTTCCAGTCTAGGGAATATACCTTGGGAAAACTGAAAATCAATAAGACAGAGCCACCCCCAAACTTAGGGCTGCACTGCTTACAAGAACCTCAACTTGGGTACACCTTAAATATCCCAGGAAATATAAAAATGGTTCCAAAAACTGTGGTATTTATGTACGATGGAATATCCCTCAGCCATGAAATCAATGTCATAGGACCAGGAGCAGCAAAGTGAGTGGATTCAGGTACGATGATTCTAAGTGAAATAAGTCACACAGAAAAGGAGACTTATCATAAGATATCACTTATGAAGATCCTGTAAACATGGCTACACATGAACTGAGTTAGGAAAGAGAACAGAGTCTCATATTTAGAAAACACCCTTATGCCTCCTTAAGGGGGAAGGAGAGGCGGGGTGATGCATAAAACCAAAGTTTGACATAAGCACAGGTACCATTTCTAAAACCAACTTTGGAATAGACAAGACCTACACCTTCCTCAGTGAAAGGGACTCAAAACCCCATATTTCCCGCAGAGGAATAGATCTGACTAGTAAGAATTTTAAAACCTATGTATTGATATGTCTCAGTAAGGGAATCAAGTGTGTCTAGACTGGCATAAACATGGCAGCGAGAATCAGCTCAAACCCACTATAAAAAGGAATTTCAAAAACAAAACCAAAAAACAGAGAAATTCTTTACATTTCCTTCAGGGTCTCTGATGAAACCTGGAATGACACTATCTACAAAGACAGCTGGATGTGGCATAAGGCTGGACACTTGGAACTGACAGGATTGGTGAGATTGGGTGAGCAAATGCAGACCCTTTAAAGCAAAAATTCATGGCCCACATTCCATGGGTCCCAACTCTCCATGTTGAAGGGAATATTACTACAGCTATAACATGTACGGGAAACCTAGAGAATGGACACACACTGAATACAAAAGGTTTCTAAAACTCAACGAGTAGTCCCAATTCTGGTGCTCCTGTTTGACTTTCCATCTGCTTTACTATCATTCTCCCAACTTGGAGAGACAACCCCTGTAACCTCCTGCTTCGCACAGGTTGCCAATTTCGCAGAGGACGGAAGGGAAGAGGGAGAAACAATGAGAGAGCAGCTGTTAGGCATTTGGACGGGCACATGTCTCTCTAATTTCCCGGCAGGAAGAAGAATTAACCAGAGTCTCAGCCACCCACCGGGAACCAGTATAGGTCCTGAACCAAAATTTTGGACTTGCGTACAGCTCACAAAAAACGAGTTGAAAAATGGAGCTCAGGGGCACAGCAATTCACAAACTGGCAGAGTAATAAAGGACAACTATCGTTCAAAAATCTGTTGAGCGAAGGCACCGAGGCGGACTTGAAAGCGAGGCAGAATAGCAGGAAACAGATTTCAAGAGGTACGTTGGAATCGCCTTTAAAGCACAGGAAGAGGGGCACAACGTCCACAATGACGCACTTGGCCAAAAAAGGCGTATGTGTTTTCTCCTGAATATATTCAGGAGAAAACGCATACGCCCTTTTTGGCCAAGAAATCAAGCAGGCAATGCAAATCTGCACTACAAAGAAGTATCACTTCCCACCGGTCAAAAGGGACATCCACAATTGTGTAAAAATCAGAAAGGCAAGACAGGCCCTGGAGAAGAGGGAGCCTTGTTATGATGATGGGCGGGATGTAAATTGCCAACTGCCTCACTGGAGGAGTGCATTGCGTTCCCTAAAACAAGTAAACAACAGAGCTACAGAGCCAAGGGCACTTCCAGTCTAGGCAATATACCTTGGGAAAACTGAAAATCAATAAGACAGAGCCACCCCCAAATTTAGGGCTGCACTGCTTACAAGAACCTCAACTTGGGTACACCTTAAATATCCCAGGAAATATAAAAATGGTTCCAAAAATTGTGGTATTTATGTACGATGGAATATCCCTCATCCATGAAATCAATGTCATAAGACCAGGAGCAGCAAAGTGAGTGGATTCAGGTACGATGATTCTAAGTGAAATAAGTCACACAGAAAAAGAAACTTATCATAAGATATCACTTATGAAGATCCTGTAAACATGGTTACACATGAACTGAGTTAGGAAAGAGAGCAGAGTCTCACATTTAGAAAACACCCTTATGCCTCCTTAAGGGGGAAGGAGAGGCTGGGTGATGCATAAAACCAAAGTTTGACATAAGCACAGGTACCATTTCTAAAACCAACTTTCGCATAGACAAGACCTACACCTTCCTCAGTGAAAGGGACTCAAAACCCCATATTTCCCGCAGAGGAATAGATCTGACTAGTAAGAATTTTAAAACCTATGTATTGATATGTCTCCGTAAGGGAATCAAGTGTGTCTAGACTGGCATAAACATGGCAGCGAGAATCAGCTCAAACCCACTATAAAAAGGAATTTCAAAAACAAAACCGAAAACAGGGAAATTCTTTACATTTCCTTCAGGGTCTCTGATGAAACCTGGAATGACCCTATCTACAATGACAGCTGGATGTGGCATAAGGCTGGACACTTGGAACTGACAGGATTGGTGAGATTGGGTGAGCAAATGCAGACCCTTTAAAGCAAAAATGCATGGCCCCCATTCCATGGGTCCCAACTCTCCATGTTGAAGGGACTATTACTACAGCTATAACATGTACGGGAAACCTAGAGAATGGACACACTCTGAATACAAAAGGTTTCTAAAACTCAACGAGTAGTCCCTCTTCTGGTGCTCCTGTTTGACTTTCCAACTGCTTTACTATCATTCTCCCAACTTGGAGAGACAACCCCTTTAACCTCCTGGTTCGCACACGTTGCCAATTTGGCAGAGGACGGAAGGGAAGAGGGAGAAACAATGAGAGAGCAGCTGTTAGGTATTTGGATGGGCACATGTCTCTCTAATTTCCCGGCAGGAAGAAGAATTAACCAGAGTCTCAGCCACCCACCGGGAACCAGTATAGGTCCTGAACCAAAATTTTGGACTTGCGTACAGTTCACAAAGAACGAGTTGAAAAATGGAGCTCAGGGGCACAGCAATTCACAAACTGGCAGAGTAATAAAGGACAACTATCGTCCAAAAATCTGTTGAGGGAAGGCAACGAGGCGGACTTGAAAGCGAGGCAGAATAGCAGGAAACAGATTTCAAGAGGTACGTTGGAATCGCCTGTAAAGCACAGGAAGAGGGGCACAACTTCTTGAATATTGCAGTTGGGCAAAAAGGGCGTATGTGTTTTCTCCTGAATATATTCAGGAGAAAATGCATACGCCCTTTCTGGCCAAGCAAGCAAGCGGGCAATGCAAATCTGCACTACAAAGAAGTATCACTTCCCACATGTAAAAAGTAACATCCAGAAAATATGTAAGAAATAGAAAGGCCAGACAGGCCCTGGAGAACAGGGAGTCTTGTTAGGCTAATGGGCAGGATGTAAATTTCTAAATGCCTCTCTGGGGGAGTGCATTGTGTTCCCTAAAACAAATAAAAAACAGAGCTTCAGAGCCAATGGCAGTTCCAGTCTAGGGAATACACATTTGGAAAAATGAAAATCAGTAAGACAGAGCCACCCCAAAATTTAGGGCTGCACTGCTTACACGAACCTCAACTTGGGTACACCTTAAATGTCCCAGGAAATAAAAAAATCGTTCAATAAATTGTGGTACTTACGTACGACTGAATATCCCTTAGCCATGAAATCAATGTCATAAGGCCAGTAGCAGCAAAATGAGTGGATTCAGGTACAATGATTCTAAGTGAAATAAGTCACATTGAAAAAGAAACTTATCATAAGGTATCACTTACAAAGGTCCTGTAACCATGGCTACACATGAACTGAGTTAGGAAAGATAACAGAGTAACAAATCTTATCATAAGTTATCACTCATAGGGCGAATGTATACATGGCTACACATGAACTGGATTAAAAATCAACAGGGTCACACATTTAGAAAACAATCTTCTGCCTGCTTAAGAGGAAAGCCGAGGTGGGGTGATGAATAAAACCACAGTTTTAAATTAACACAGATATTGTTACCTAAACCAAGTATGTAATAGACAACACCTACTCCCCGCACAATGAACTGGACTCAACACCCCCTCTTCATTGCAGAGGAATATATCTGACTCTAAGAATTTTAAAACATATATATTCTCATGTCTCCATAAAGAAAGCATATGTGTGTATAATGGCATGAACACAGCACTGAAATTCAGCTAAAGCCCCTTATAAAAATAAGTTTCAAAAGCAAAATGCAAAAACAGTGAAACAGAGAGAAATCTTAAAAATTACATTCAGGGCCTGTGATCCAACCTGGATTGACCACCTTTACACCCACAGCTGGATGAGACATAAGACTGGACACTTGGGGCTGACAAGATTGCTGAGGTTGTGTGAGCAAAAGAACGCCACTTAGAGCAATACTGTGTGCTACGCATTCTAGTGGTCCCAACTCTCCAGGTGTAAGGGAATCTTCCTACAGTTAAAACATGCATGGGAAACCCAGTTGTTGGTACACTGTGTAATTGGGAAAGTTTTCTAAAGGGTACCTCATTTTTCGTTTCGTTGTGCTCGGCTTCACCAATCCATCTGCATTACTAAAAATCTCCCCACTTGGAGTGACAGCTCCTTTACCCTCCTTTTATGCACAGTTTGCAAATTGTGCAGAGGATGTACAGGAAGAGGAGAAACAAATGAGAGATTAGCTGTAGGTGTTTGGATGGGCACATATCACTCTACTTTCCCATCAGGAAGAAGCATTAACCAAAGGCTCAGCCTGAAGCCCTGGAACCAGACTAGGGCCTAAAGCCATCCTGCGGTATTGCAGCCAGCTCACATATAGGCAGTTTGAAAAATGGATATCAGGGGCACAGCAATTCACAAACTTGCAGAGTTATAAAGGACAACTATCATCCAGAAATATATTGAGGTAAGGCCGTGAAGAGGATTTGAATGCAAGGCAGAATTGAAGGAAACAGATTTCAGGAGGTACATTGGAGTCATCTTTAAAGCACATGAAAATCGACAGAACTCCAACAATGTTGCCCTTGGCCGAAAAGGGAGTATGTGTATTTTCTTGAATATATTCGGGAAAAAATGCATACGCCCTTTTTGTCCAAGCAAGCCATCAGCCATTGAAAATCCACACTACATAGAAGTGTCTCTTACCTCCAGTCAAAAGGGCCATCCACAAATAGTGTGAAAACCACAAATGCAGGACAGGCCATGGAGAAAAGGGAGCCTGGTTACACAGATGGACAGGATGTAAATTGACAACAGCCTCTCTGCAGAACTGTATGTTGTTTTCTAAAACAGAGCTACAGAGCATAGCACACTTCCACTCATGGGCGTGTATTTTGGGAAAACTAAAGATCCGCAACACACAGCCAGCACAAAGTTTAGGGCTGCTCTGTTTAGAAGAACCTCGATTCGGTACACTTTAAATATCCCAGGAAAGGAAAAATATGGATATAGATGTTGTGGTACTTATATACAATGGAATGTCACTCAGACATAAAATCAATGTCATAAGGCCAATAGCAGCATAATGAGTGGCTTTAGGTACGATGATGCTAAGTGAAATGAGCCACAAAGAAACAGAAACTTATTGTAATATATCACTTATAGAGGGAATGTAAACATGGCTACACATGAACTGAATTTCAAAAGAGAACAGAGTTACACATTTAGAAAACACACTTATGCCTCCTTAAGGGGAAAGGTGACGTGGGGTGATGTGTAAAAGCAGAGTTTGAAATTAGCACACATACCATTCCATATACCAAATATGTAATAGACAAGACCTACTCCTTTCTCAATGAACTGGACACAAAACACCCTATTCACTGAAGAGGAATTTATCTGACTGGTAACAATCTTGAAACCTATGTATTTATATGTCTCCATAATGGAATCAAGTGTATGTAGATTGGCATAAACACAGATCAATGGAACAGGACAGAAAGCCCAGAGTTAAACCTACATACCTATGGCTATCTCATCTATGACAAAGGAGCTAAGGATATACAATGGAGAAAAGACAGTCTCTTCAGTAATTGGTGCTGGGAAAACTGGACCCCTACACATAAAAGAATGAAATTAGAACACTCCATAACACCATACACAAAAATAAACTCTAAATGGATTAGAGATCTACATATAAGAGCAGACACTATAAAACACTTAGAGGAAACCATAGGCAGAACACTCTATGACATAAATCACAGCAAGATCCTTTTTGACTCACCTTCTAGAGAAATGGATATAAAAACAGAAATCAACAAATGGGACCTAATAAAACTTAAAAGCTTTTACACAGTACAGGAAAACATAAACAAGATGAAAAAACAACCCTCAGAATGGGAGAAAATATTTTCAAATGGAGCAATTGACCAAGGATTAATCTCCAAACTTTACAAGCACCTCATGTAGCTCAATATCACAAAAACAAACAACCCAATCCAAAAACGGCCAGAAGACCTAAATAGACATTTCTCCAAAGAAGATATACAGATTACCAAGAAACACATGAAAGGATGCTGAACATCACTAATCATTAGAGAAATGCAAATCATAACTATCGTGAGGTATCACCACACAGCAGTCAGAGTGGCAATCATCAAAAAAATCTACAAAACAATAAATGCCGGAGAGGCCTTTATTGGAGAAAAGGGAACACACTTGCACTGTGGGTGGGAACGTAAATTGATATGGGCACTAGGGAGAACAGTACGGAGGTTCCTCTAAATAACTAACAATAGAGGTACCATACGACACAACAATCCAACTACTGGGCATTTGCCTTGTGAAAACCATAATTCAAAAAGAGTTATGTACAAAAATGTTCATTGCAGCTCTATTTACAATAGCTTGGACATGGAAGCAACCTAAGTGTCCATCGACAGATGAATGGATAAAGAAGATCTGGCACATATATACAATGGAATATTACTCAGCCATAAAAAGAAGCAAAACTGAGTTATTTGTACTGAGGTGGATGGACTTAGAATCTGTCCTACACAGTGAAGTAAGTCAGAAAGTGAAAAACAAATACTGTATGTTAACAGAGATATACGGAATCTAAAGAAGAAAAAAAAAGATTTTGAAGAACCTAGTGGCAGGACAGGATTAAGGACACAGACATAGAGAAAGGTCTTGAGACACCGGAAGGGGGATGGGTAAGCTGAGACGAAGTGACAGAGTGGCATGGACATAAATACATTACCAAATGTAACACTGATAGCTACTGAGAATCAGCCACATAGAACAGGGAGATCAGCTCGGTGCTTTGTGACCTCATAAAGGGGTGTGATATGGAATGTGGGAGGGAGATGCAAGAGGGAGGGGATCTGGTGATATTTGTATATGTATAGCTGATTCACTTTGTTATACAGCAGAAACTAACACTCCATTGTAAAACAATTATACTCCAATAAACGTGTAAAAGAAAAAAAAAGCAAAAGAAAGCCCAGGGATAATCCTACACACCTATGGTCAACTAATGTATGACAAAGGAGGCAAGACTATACAATGGAGATAAGACAGTCTCTTCAATCATTGGTGCTGGGAAATATGGACAGCTACATGTAAAAGAATGAAATTAGAACACTCCCCAACACCATACATAAAAATATATTCAAAATGGATTAGAGACCTTAATGTAAGACCGGACAGTATAAAACTCTGAGAGGAGAACTTACGAAGTATACTCTCACGTAAATCACAGCAAGATCTTTTTTGATCCACCTCCTATAGTAATGAAATAAAAAAAGTAAACTAAACAGATGGGACCTAATGAAATGTAAAAGCTTTTGCAAAGCAAAGGAAACTACAAACAAGACGAAAAGACAACCCTCAGAATGGCAGAACATATTTGCCAATGAATCAATGGACAAATAATTAATCTCCAATATATATAAACAGCTCATGCAGCTCAATATTAATAAAACAAACAACCCAATACAAAAATGGAAGAAGATCTAAATAGACATTTCTTCCAAGAAGACATAGAGATGGCCAGTACGCACATGAAAATCTGCTCAACATCACTAATTATTAGAGAAATGGAAATCGAAACTACAATGAGGTATCACGTCACACCTGTTAGAATGGGCATCATCAGAAAATCTACAAACAACAAATGCTGGAGAGGGTGTGGAGAAAAGGAACCTTCTTCCACTATTGCTGGGAATGTAAATCGATATAGTCTCTATGGAGAACAGTATGGAGGTTCCTTAAAAAACTAAAAATAGAATTACCATATAATCCAGCAATCCCACTACTGGGCATATACCCAGAGAAAACCATAAATCAAAAAGACACATTCACCACAATGTTCATTGCAGTACTATTTACAATAGCCAGGTAATGAAAGCAACCTAAGTGCCCACAGACAGATGAATGGATAAAGATGTGGTACATATATACAATGGAATATTACTCAGCCATACATAGGAATGAAATTGGGTCATTTGTAGAGACCTTGATGGATCTAGAGACTGTCATACAGAGTGAAGTAAGTCAGAAAGAGAAAAACAAATATTGTATGTTAATGCATATATGTGGAACCTAGAAAAATGGTAAAGAGGAACCGGTTTCCAGGGCAGAGATAGAGACACAGATGTAGAGAACAAACATATGGACACCAAGGGGGGAACGACATGTGAGGGTGGTGGTGGGATGAATTGGGAGACTGGGATTCACATGTGCACACATATGTATAAAATAGATATCCAGTAAGAACCTGCTGTATAAAAGAAATAAATAAGTTTTAAAAAAATTAAAAATAAATAAGTAACATTTAATAAAATAAACCAAAAAACGTTTTTCCCTTCACACAGACGTCTTTATATTAATGCATTATTTCCATGTTTATATCTCCAAATTAAAAAAAAAGAGGAATACATAAAATCTACCTTGAACCAAAAAGAAAAAAAGAAAAAAAAATAAATAAACAGATCCCCACAGTTATACAAAGGATAATCGTATCAGGGCACTTGCTCCAGTTGTAAAAAATTCTTAAGTTGGTCAGAGGTGGGAAATCGTCTCCCATGCAGTGAGCAGCGCTCCCCCCCCCACAAGGAACATCCTCATTGCAAAGCTGGGGGACTGTGTCGAGGCATCTGTGAGTAAATGTGAGCTGAGCCCCAGTCCTGCTGCAGCTGAACTCTCCCCACCCTTTCCAGGTAAAACAGCTGAATATGTACAAGAACTTGCAAGCCTAGAGGAAGGGCTGTGGAGCCACAAAAACGACAGCATGCAGGCCGACTTGGTGCCTGCTGGCCAGCCAGGATGGTCCTGGCCCCAGATGCTCTTCTGGAAGCTTTCCATTTCCCTACCTGAGATACCCCTCCTGCCACGGCCCCCACTGCTTTTTTACTTCCTTACCTCTGCCTGGGGAGAAATTCCAGTGGCAGGTATGGGTGACACATCCTCTTCTTTAGCAGGTGGCAGCCTGGCAACTCCTGCAGAAAGTCCAGCAGAGCCCCACTCACACTGGGCCACCCACAAAGCCATGGCCCCTCACTCCCTCCCACCACCCCAGCCCCGACACTGCTGACGGGGCAGAGAATATGGCATCAGGCACAGCTACAGGGGCTCTTGCTGACTGGAGAGTTGTTTATATTGACCTCAACCAAGGCACACCTGGGGAGGGCTGGCAGGCAGTGTCAGGCTGCCCAAATCAGCCAATCCTCACCCCTCAGGGGATCACAGTTGCAGAAAATGAACCTTGCTAAACGGGCCACGGCCAAGGAACAGGTGTGGGCTCTTGAGAGTCAGGATAGACAAGGGGTTTCAGCTGCGGCTTTTATTTCTCATCATTTTATCTGGTCCATGAGTGGAAAACAACTTCAAGAAGACGCTATACTAATGAGAGGAACCCAGGAGTCAGGGAGAGGAGTGATGGTGGGTGGAGACAGCGGCCTGGTGCCCTGGCTGCAGTGGAAGTGTCTGGAAGACCAGGCCGAGAGAGGGTGCACAGAGTGATAGCCAGGGTCACAGACCTGTCAGGGCTGCTCTTTGTTAGTTCAAGTCCTGCTCTGAGGCGTTCTGTGTCAGGTATGAGTGACAGGTGAGATGGGGGTTCTCTGCAAGGTGGGCTATGTGCACAGTTCTTGTGTGTCCAGCCCTGCTTGTGTACCTGCCCAGGGGAGCTCCGTATCCTGGGAAGGGCCTGGATATGAGAGCCCAATGGGCTGCTGGGTAACTGCACAGGTGAGCTCCATACCCTGGGAGGGACTTGACCACGAGGGCCCCGTGGGCTGTGGGGTGGGGGGTGCAGCCCAGGTGAGCTCCATATCTTGGGATTGGCCTGACCACGAGAGTCCCATTGGCTGCTGGGGACCTGGTAAAGGATATCAGGACAGTCAGTGAAGCCACCGAGGATATACATCCAGTAGCTCCTATTTCCTACACCCTGCTGGTCATTCTACCATCCACCAGGCCATGGCATTCTGTATTAGACTTCAATGATGCCTTCTTCTGTATTCCATTCATCTCAGAGTCACAAGGATTTTTGGTTTGTTAGTGGCAGGACACAACATGCAACCAAAGCAATAATGCTGGGCCGTCCTTCCCCAATGGTTCAAAAATACCCACACCATCATTGGGGAAATGTCCTCTAAAGACCTAAAAGTTCTACCTCTGTAAAAGGGAACCCTCCTTCAATATGCAGAGGACATTCTGATTGCCAGGCCTACTAAAGACGCCTCTGAACTACCTAGTCAAGAAAGGATAGAAGGTGTCCAAGAAAAAGGCTCAAATATCCCAGGCTAAGGTGACATGCCTGGGCTTCATTCTCACAGATATTCGGAGAAACACATCCCAGAATAGGGAAGAAGCTATTTGCAGCCTTACCTCTTCTAAAACTAGAAGACAGCTTAGGGGTTCCTGGGGAGGCCAAGGTTTTCTGCATCTGGATCCCTAACTGCAGTCTAATAGCTGGGCCTCTACATGAAACACTGACACGAAAAGATGATGATCCTTTTGAATAGAATCCAGAAGCAGCCTTTCAAGAATGGAAAGAGCAGTCAATTCAGACCCTTGCCCAGGAACTCCCTAATTTAGCTAAACCCTTTGACCTTTACATACCCGGTCATAGGTTAATCGCCCTTGGAGCCTTAGTGCAAAAACTGGGACCACGTGAAATGGAGCAACACAAGAATGTCCTTCAGGTATGATAAACTATGGTCACCAAGGGCTTTGCCCACCGACTCATCAGGCCAGGATACTGGGGTATCTAAAAAGCTGAATCAGAAGGCCGCAAGGCCAGCTCCCTCCTAAGGGAAAAGGACCCCACGTGGTGATCCTAACCACCCATCATGCCCTGAAGTTGAAGGGGTCGCTCTGTGGACACACTGACCTCGAGTGAGGAGGCCCTCCAACTCCAACCTCCAGAGAGACAAACGGGGGCAACAGGCCCCCAAAATGACTCGTGTGACCATCACTTGACCTGGAGTTTCTCTCAGAAAACAACAAGACTGTGCCCCGAAAGAGCAGACTACTGCTTGCAGGACTTACTGCACCCAGAGGGGAGCTAATAAGCTTGGCGGGGGAAACATATATCATGCTTTCACCATAGAAAGCCCTACAGACACCGCGGTGATGGTGGTCAATATGACCGGCTGGACTGCTGGCTACTTCTAAAGGCCGTTGACTCAGTGGACGTCATGGTCCTGGATCACCACTGACCCTTGACTGTCTGGGAGTTGTGCGGGCAGGGCTCTGACACATGGTGCTGTGTGTACATTAATTCAGGGACCTAATTAAAGAAAGCACAGACTAGTGGTCCGAGCATCTAGGCTGGCAAAAAACGTCAGTCTAAGGTCGCCGAACAAATGTGGGGTGGGGTGAAACCTGCCACCGCAGCATCTCTGCGCATCTCTTTCCTGGACCCTTAAAGGTCATTAGAATCTATAACACTTCCAATGCTGGTGCTCAGGCGGACGAGAAGTGAGGCAGGAGTCCTTGGGACAATCAACCTCACCTGGAGGCTGGTGGGGAGACGTTTTGCCCCTCCCCCCATGTATCAGGGCTCCCACCACAGCATGAAGCAGTTACAAAAGAGGGGTCTGCACCCTCAACACCCCAAGAATGAGGAACAGAACCAAAAGCCGAGGAGGTGTTCAACTCCGGCAACGTTCATTAAAAACTCCTGGGAGATAAAAAGAGAATCTGGGCAATAAAATAAAGTCTAACCTGTTTTTCGTTTGTGCTTTGTCTAATTTCACGTGCTCCTAGGGTTCCGCATGCAGAGGTCCCACACCCGGCACTTCAGACCCGATTTCCTAGTTCAGAATGGCTGGGTCAACACCTCAGCTAGCGGGGTCCCATGCAGACTCCGCGGCATAGAGACTGAGCTGCAGCCAACCCAGCCCTCGAGAGCTCCATCCCCTCCCTCCCACTGACGCTGCCGGGATCCCTACACAGCAGCCCAGCCCACAGCCCGTGGGGGAGTGCACGCTCTCACCTCTCCTTTCTGTTTTCAAAATAATGTTTCCTTTGCTTCTGAACCAAACTCAGTCTTGATCTGTTGGCTCCAATGACACTGGGCACGGGGACTCCTGTTGGGGTCCACTCTGGAGGATCAGTAACAGAAATTGAGAACATTGTAACTTCAATGAACAGATGTGTGAGCCAAACTGTAGTTAACATAGAGCAGTGTATATCGCTCGGGTAAAATAAGATGTTTCTAAGACTTACATTTGATATTTCCATCACCTTCCTATAAGCAAGTTCAGTGAAGACGTTGGTCTTATTTGTCAGGTCAACATTAGATAAATGAAGTGATTTATTTCCACGGATGTACATCGAATACTCTTGGCTGAAGCTTCAATCGTGTTTTCAATGCTTTTCCATTGAAAATGATACCTCTCTTTCAGCTCCCCCATTTCTGAGAAGTATAAAATCTTATAATTTATTATTACCAAAGGGGAAAGGTAGGAGAAGGGATAAATTAACAGTTTGGGATTAACACATACACACTGCTATGTATAAAATAGATCATCAACAAGGAACTACTGTATAGCACAGGGAACTACACTGAATATTTTGCAATAACCTATAAGGGGAAATAATCTGAAAAAGAATAGATATTTTTATTGACATCATCTATCAATGACAGACAAAATGTAACCTAAGCAAGGCCAATGGTGAGCGCTTCTGACCCTGAAGATTTCAATCATCTAAAGTTTGGGCTCTGCCTATTTCCCAAGGCCCTTAATGGACATGCGTGTAGCCGTAGCCTAAAAATTCCCCAGTTTGGGGTTCGGGGAGGCACTGATTTGGAAAAATCCCTGGTGTTCTCCTTACATGCACGGGACCCTTCCTACAGCTAAAACATGCCTGTCACACCTAGAGGATAGTACACCATTTGATCGGAAAGAGTTTGGAAAAGGCACCTCATCTCCTCATCGCCTGGTGCTTGGGTTCACCCCTCCAGCATCTTTCCTAACAACCTCCTCACTTGGGCATATCAGCACCGTCAACATCCTGTTGCACACAGTTTGGAATTTGTTCAGAGGATGAAGCGGAAGGATGAGAAAAATTTAGAGACAAGTCTTAGGTGTTCGGACAGGCACATGCCACTCTAATTTTCAATCCGGAAGACAAATTCATCAAAGGCTAGAATTGCCCACGGAAACAGAATAGGGCTAGAGGAAATCCCGCTGTTTTGTGTCCAGTTTCCATAAACACAAGTTGAATAATGGAACTCAGGGTCACTAAAATTCATGAAACTGCAGAGTTGAAAATATCTATCGTCGAAAAATGTCTTGAGGTAAGTCACAGAAAAGGACTTGTAAGCAAGGGTGAGTGGCAGGAAACATATTTGAACAGGTAGAAAGGACTCCCCTTTAAAGTACAAGAAAAGGGTCTGAACTTCGCCAATGATGCTGTTGGCCAAAAAGGGCGTATGCATTTTTTCTGAATATATTCAAGTAAAGGCCATACACACTTTTTATCCAACCAAACAGGTGGACACTGGAAATCAATACTACAAAATGTATCACTTCACATCAGTCAGAAGGGCCATCCAAGTAAAGTGTAAACACCAGAAATGCAGGACAGGGCAAGGAGAAGAGGGAGCCCTGTGAGGCTGATAGTGGAAATGCAATTTGCCAACAGCCACTCTGGCGAAGTGTATTGTGTTTGCTAAAACATCTAAAAAATGAGCTACAGAGCATAGGGCACTTGCACTCATGGGCGTATACCTTGGGGAAAACAAAAATCGACAGAAAACAGGCACCCCAACGTTTACCACCTCTCTGTTAAAAAGGGCCTCAACTTGGATATAACCTAAATGTCCCTGCAAGGATAAAATGGATAAAAGAGATGGGGTACTTATGTAGAGACGAATATGACTCATCCAGAAATCAATGAAATAAGGCCAGTTGGAACAACTCTGGAGGAGTTACATACGATCATTCTAAGTGACATATGTCAGAAAGAAAAAGACACATATCATAAGATGTCACTTAAAGGTGGAATCAAAAATGGCTACACATGAAATAAATTACAATACAGAAACATAGTCAAATATGTAGAAAATAGACATAAGGCTGCTAAATGGGAAAGGTGGGGAATGGTGAGGTATTATCCAGGAGGTTGAAATTAGCAAAGATACCATTCCAAGTACCAAATTGAATAACTGACAAGGCCTACACGGTACCTCAAAGAACTGCACTCAGCCCACTCAAGTCACTGGAAAATAATACATATGACTGGTAAGCATCTGAAAAGGAATTTATTGTTGTCTCACAGTACATGAATCAAGTGGATGTACAGGAGCAAAAAACAGAGCTTTGAAAATCAGCTGTAACCAATATAAAAATAAATTTAAAAATATTTATAGAAACAGTGAGACAGACAAAAATTCTTACAACTTTTGTTGAAGGTCTACGATGAAACATGAATTGAACACATGTAGACCCACAGCAGGATGATATATAAGGCTGGAAGCTATGCACGCTAAGAGATGTTAGAGAGGCTTGGTGAGAAAATGCAGACCTTTTAAAGTAATACTGCCTGGTACCCATTCCATGGGTCCCAAATCTGCAGGTTCAAGGGAATCTTCTGACAGTGAAAACATGCCTGGGAAACTGAGATGAATGTACACCATGTGCTCAGGAAAAGGTGTCTAAAATGCACCTCATTTTTGATCTCCTGGTGCTGAGGTTCGCCATTCCAGCCACATTACTAACAATCTCCCCACTTGGAGAATCAGCACCTTTAACCTCCTGTTTTACACAGTTTTCAATTTGTGCAGAGGATAAATGGGAAGAGGGGAAACCAATGAGAGGTTAGCTGTAGGAGTTTTGACAGGCACATGCCACTCCATTTTCCCATTAGGAAGAAGAATTAACCAAAGGCTCAGCCTGCCTCCCCAGAACCGGAATAGGGCCGGAAGCAATCCAATGGTTTGGCATACAACACACAAAAAAAGCGAGTTGCAAAATGCAGCTCAGGAGCAGACAATTCAAAGACCTGCAAAGATATAAATAATAACCAACGTCCAAAAATATATTCAGGTAAGGCAATGAAGAGGATCTGAATGAGAGGCAGAATTGCAGGAAACAGATTTCAAAAGGTAGATTCTACTCACATTTAAATCATATGAAAAGCAGCAGAATTTCTAAAATGATGCAGTTGGGCAAAAGGGTGTATCTGTTTTTTTCGTGAATATCTTCAGGAAAAAAACACAGACACAGTTTTTGGCCAACCAAGCAAGAGGGAAATGCATATCCGCACAACAAAGAAGTCTCAATTTCCACTGCTCAGAAAGGCCATCCAAAAAATGTGTACAAACCAGAAATGCAGGAGAGGCCATGGGAAATAGGGAGCCAAGTCACGCTGATGGGTGGGGTATAAATATCCAAGAGCCACTCTGAAGAAGTGTATGCTGTTTCCTAAAACCTCTAAAATACAAAGCCCCCGAGCAAAGGGGACTTCAACTCATGGGCATATAACTTGGGAAGACTAAATATCAATAAGACGCACGCACCCCAAAGTTTAGGGCTGCTCTGCATACAAGAACCTCAACTTTGGTACACCTAAAATATCCCAGGAAAAACAGAAATGCATAAAGAACTTGTGGTAATTTTGTACAACGGAATATCACTCAGACGTGAAATCAATGTATATAAGGCCAGTAGCAGCATAATGAGTGGATTTAAGTATGATGATTCTAGGGGAAATTAGTCACACAGAAAAAAGAATCTTATCATAAGATATCACTTATAGAGGAAATGTTAATATCACAACACATGAACTGAATTAGGAAAGAGAACAGAGTCTCACATTTAGAAAAAAAATTCTTATGCCTGCTTCAGGAGAAAGGAGAGGTGGGGTGATGCATAAAACCAGAGTTTGATATTAACACAGGTACCATTCCATAAACCAAATACAGAATAGACAAGACCTACAACTTCCTCAGTGAACGGGACTCAACAACCCTATTTCCCGCATAGGTATATATGTGACTAGTAAGAATCTTAAAACCTATGTATTAATATGTCTTCTTAAGGGAACCAATTGTGTCTAGACCGGCATAAACAAGTCAGTGACAATCAGCTCAACCCCATTATAAACATGAATTTCAAAAACAAAACCAAAAAACAGCGAAATTCTTACACAATTCCTTCAAAGGTTCTGATGAAACCTGGAATGACCCTATCGGCAAAGACAGCTGGATGAGACATAAGGCTGGAGACTTGGGACTGAGAGGACTGGTGAGATTGGGAGAGAAAATGCAGACCCTTAAAGTAGTAATGCATGCAACCATTCCATGGGTCCCAAATCTCCAGGTAGAAGGGAATATCACTACAGTTATATCATGAATGGGAAACCTAGAGAATGGACAACCTGTCATGGCAAAAGTTTCTAAAACTCTCCTAATTTTTCTTCTCCTTCTGCTCCAGTTTGGTATTCCAACTGCTTTACTATCAATCTCCCAACTTAGGAGAGTCAGCCCCTATAACCTCCTGGTGCACACAGTTTGCTAATTGTGCAGAGCATGAAAGGGAAGAGGGAGAACCTATCAGAGAGTAGATGTAGGCATTTGGACGGGCACATGTCACTCAAATTTCCCGTCAGCAAGAAGAATTAACCAAAGCCTCAGCCACCCACAGGGAACCAATATAGCCACCCCTGGAACCAGTATAGGTCCTGAAGCAAAATTGTGGATTTGCGGCCAGCTCACAAAAATGGGATTTGAAAATTGGGGCTCAGGGGCACAGCAATTCACAAACCTGCAGAGTTATAAAGGACTACTCTCTTCCAAAATCTGTTCAGGGAAGGTAAAGAAGGGGACTTGAAAATGAGGCAGAATTGCACAAAACATATTTCAAGAGGTAAATTGGAATCGCCTTTAAAGTACAGGAAAAGCATCACAACTTGGACAGTGATGCCCTTGGCCAAAAAGGGCGTATGCCTTTTCTCCTGAATATATTCAGGAGAAAACGCATACGCCCTTTCTGGCCAATTAAGCAAGCACACAATGCAAATGCACACTACAAAGAATTGTCACTTCCCACCGGTCAAAAGGGACATCCGAATATCTGTAAAAAACAGAAAGGCAAGAGAGAGTTGACAAGGGCATGAAGCAATGTGATCCCAATGGTTATGGAGGAATGTAATGACAAGCGCGTGGAGCATTGTAATGACAAGATTATGTAGCATTTTGCTGACAAAGGCAAGGAGCATTGTGATGACAAGCTTCATGGAGCACTGTGATGGCAAGTGTCACGGAGCATTGTGATTACAGGGATCATGGAGCATTGGGATGACAAGGGCATGGATCACTGTGAAGACAAGGGTCATGGAGCATTTTGATGACAAGAGTCCCAGATCATTGTGTTATCAGGGTTCATGGAGCGTTGTGATGACAGTGGTCATGGAGCATTGTGATGACAGGGGTCATGGAGCATTGTGATGAGAAGGTGATGGAGCATTGGGCTGAAAATGCTCATGGAGTATTGTGATGAAATGGGTCATGGAGCATTGTGATGACAAGGTACTGGAGCATTGTGATGAGAAGGCCATGGAGCCTTGTGATGACAAGTCTCATGGAGCATTCTGATGAAAAGGGGCATTGGGCATTGTGATTACAGGAGTCTTGGAGCATTGTGATGACAAGGGCATGAAGCATTAGGATGAGAAGGCCATGGAGTGTTCTGATGTCATGCATCGTGGAGCTTTTGATGACAAGGGCATGGAGCATTGTGATTACAGGGTTCTTGGAGCACTGTGATGAAAAGGGTATGGATCATTGTCATGAAAAAGGCATGGAGCCTTGTCATGACAGGGTTCAAGGAGCATACTGAAGACAAGTGTCAGGGAGCATTGTGATGACAAGGGTATTGAGAATTGTGATGACAAAGGTCATGGAGCATTGTGATGAGAAGAAATGGATAATTGTTATGACAAGTGTCATGGGGCATTGTGATGATAAGTGTTATGGAACATTGTGATCACAAGGATTTGGAGCATTGTGATGACAGAGGTCATGGAGCATTTTGATTTCATTGTGATGACAATAGCCTGAACCATTATGATGTTGCACATGGTGCATTGTGATGACAGGGTTCATGGAGCATTGAGATGAAAAGGGGCATGAATTATTGTTATTACAGGAGTCTTGGAGCATTGTGATGACATGGGCATGGAGCATCATGAATGAGAAGGCCATGGAGCATTCTGATGACATGCGTCATGGAGCTTTGTGATGACAAGGGCATGGAGCATTGTGATTACAGGGTTCTTGGAGCATTGTGATGACAAGGGTCATTGAGCCTTGTGATGACAAGGCTGTGGAACATTGTGATGGCAGTGGTCATGAAGCATTGTTATGACAGGGGTAATGGAGCATTGTGATGAGAAGGGCATGGAGCATTGGTCTGAAATGTTTCATGGATTATTGTGATGAGAGTGGGCATGGAGCATTGTGATGACAAGGACACTGAACACTGTGATACATGGGTCATGGTGGATTGTAATGACAAGGGCATGGAGCATTGTGATGAGAAGGGCATCGGGCATTGTGATGACAAGCATCATGGGGCTTTGTGATGACAAGGGCATGGAACAATGTGATGAGAGGGTTCATGGAGCATTGTGATGAAAATGACTTGGAGCATTTTGATGACAGGGGCATGGAGCATTGGTCTGATAAGTTTCATGGATGATTGTGTTGAGAGTGGGCATGGCACATTGGGATGATAAGGGCATGGAACATTGGGAAGACAAGGTCATGGGATATTGTGAAGACAGGTGTCAGGGAGCATTGTGATGACATATTTCATGGCCCATTGTGATGACATTGGCATGGAGCATTGTGATGCCAAGTGTTATGGAGGATTGTGATGACAAAGGTAATGGAGCATAGTGATGACAAGGGCTTGGAGCATTGTGATGACAAGAGCATGTAACATTGTTATGAGAACTGTCATGGAGCATTGTGATGACAAGGACGTGGAGAATTTTGATAACAAGGTACATGGAGTATTGTGATGATCAGGGCATGAAGCATTGTGATGGCAAGACCGTCGAGCACTGTGATGAGAAGACCATGGATAATTGTGATGACAAGCATCATGGAGCACTGTAATGACAAGGGTCATGGAGCATTGTGATGACACGGGTCATGGATCATTGTGATGACGTGTCACGGAGCATTCTGGTGACAAGCTTGTGGAGTATTGTGATGACAATGGCATGGAGCATTGTGATGAAAAGGGCATGGATCATTGTGATGAAAAATGCATGGAGACTTGTCATGACAGTGTTCAAGGAGCATACTGACGACAAGTGTCAGGGAGCATTGTGATGACAAGTGTATTGAGAATTGTGATGACAAAGGTCATGGAGCATTGTAATGAGAAGTCCATGGATAATTGTGATGACCAGCTGCATGGGGCGTTGTGATGGCAAGTGTTATGGACCATTGTGATCACAAGGGTTTGGAGCATTGTGATGACAGAGGTCATGGAGAATTTTGATTTCATTGTGATGACAATAGCATGAAGCATTATCATAGTGGGCATGGTTCATTGTGATGACAGGGTTCATGGAGCAATGAGATGAAAAGGGGCATGGAGCATGGTGATTACAGGGGTCTTGGAGCATTGTGGTGACAAGGGTCATGGAGCCTTGTGATGACAAGGCCGTGGAACATGGTGATGGAAGGGGTCATGGAGTATTGTTATGACAGGGGTAATGGAGCATTGTGATGACAAGGGCATGGAGCATTGGGCTGAAAATATTCATGGAGTATTGTGATGACAGGGGTCATGGAACATTGTGATGACAATGGAATGGAGCACTGTGATGACAAGTTCCTGGAGCATTGTGATGAGAAAACCATGGAGCCTTATAATGGAAAGTCTCATGGAGCATTCTGATGAAAAGGGGCAGGGAGCATAGTGATTGCAGTGGTCTTGGAGCATTGTGATGACAAGGGCATGGAGCATTGTGATGACAAGGCAATGGAGCATTCTGACAGGCATCATGGAGCTTTGTGATGACAAGGGCATGGAGCATTGTGATTACAGGGGTCTTGGAGCATTGTGATGAAAAGAGCAGGGATCATTCTTATGAAAAAGACATGGAGCCTTGTTATGACAGGTTTCAAGGAGCATACAGACAACAAGAGTCAGGGAGCATTTTGATGACCAGTGTATTGAGCACTGTGATGACAAAGGTCATGGAGCATTGTGACGACAAGGACGTGGAGTATTGTGATGACAAGCACATGGAGCTTGCTATGACAGGGGTCATGGAGCATTGCGATGACAAGTGCATTGAGAATTGTGATGACAAAGCATGTAACACTTTGATGAGAAGTGTCATGGAGCATAGTGATGCCAGGAACGTGGAGAATTGTGATGACAGGGTCATGGAGCAGTGTGATGGCAAGACCGTGGAGCATTGTGATGAGAAGACCATGGATAATTGTGATGACAAGCCTCATGGAGCACTGTAATGACAAGGGGTGTGGAGCTTTGTGATGACAGGGGTCATGGAGCATTGTTATGACAGGGGTAATTGAGCATTGTGATGAGAAGTGCACGGAGCATTGGTCTGAAATATTTCATGGATTATTGTGATGAGAGTGGGCATGCAGCACTGTGATGACAAGGGCACGGAACACAGTGATACATGGGTCATGGAGGATTGTAATGACAATGGCATGGAGCATTGTGATGAGAAGGCCATGTAGCATTCTGATGACATGCGTCATGGAGCTTTGTGATGACAAGGGCATGGAGCATTGTGATTACAGGGTTCTTGGAGCTTTGTGATGTCAAGGGTCATGGAGCCTTGTGATGACAAGGCCGTGGAACGTTGTGATGGCATGGGTCATGGAGCATTGTGATGACAAGGGCAGCAGCATTGGTCTGAAAATTTTCGTGGATTATTGTGATGAGAGTTGGCATTGAGCATTGTAATGACAAGGGCACGGAACACCGTGATACATGGGTCATGGAGGATTGTAATGACAAGGGCATGGAGCATTGTGATGAAAAGGGCATCGAGTAGTGTGATAAGTGTCATGGAGCTTTTTGATGACAATTGCATGGATCAATGTGATGAGAGGGTCCATGGAGCATTGTGATGACAATGGCATGAAGCATTGTGATGCCAAGGGTCATGGAGCTTTGTGATGACAAAGGTCATGGAGCATTTTGATGACAAGGGCGTGGTGCCTTGTGATGAGAAGGGCAGGGAGCATTGTGATGACAGGGTCATGGAGCATTTTGATGCAAAGCGTCATGGAGCATTTTGATGACAGGGGTTATGGAGCACTGTGATGTCAGGGGTCATCGAACATTGTGATGATAAGTGCATGTAGCATTGTGATGACAGGAGTCATGGAACATTGTGATGACAGCGGTGAGGGAGTACTGTGATGAATAGTGATGTAACATTGTGATATCAGTGGTGAGAGAGCATTTTGATGAGAAGTGCATGGAGCATTGTGATGACAAGGTATAAGGGGCATTGTGATGACAAGATTGTGGAGCACTGTGATGACAAGCGCATGGCACATTGTGATGACAAGGGTCATGGAGCATTGTGCTGACAAGCCCATGGAGCACTGTGATGACAAGGGTCATGGAGCATTGTGTTGAGAAAGGCATAGAGCATTGTGATGACATGGGTCAAAGAGCATTGTGATGAAAACTTCATGGAGCACTGTGGTTAAAAAGTCATAGAGACTGTTGATGATGAAGGCATGGACCATTGTGATGACAAAGGTCATGAAGCATTGTGATGACTGGAGTCACGGAGCATTGTGATGACAGGGATCACGGAGCATTGTGATGACAAGGGCATGGAGGGTTGGTCTAATAAGTTTCATGGATTATTGCGATGACAGTTGGAATGGCGCACTGTGATGGCAAGGGAATGGAGTATTGTGATGACAAAGTCATGCAGTATTATGAAGAGAGGTGTCAGGGAGCATTGTGATGACATATGTAATGGCCCATTGTGATGACAGTGGCATGGAGCATTGTGATGCCAAGTGTCATGGAGGATTCTGATGACAAAGATAATGGAGCATTGTGATGACAATGGCTTGGAGTATTGTGATGACAAGGGTCAGGGAGCATTGTGCCAACAAGTACATGGAGAATTGTGATGACAAGGGTCATGGAGCATTCTGATGACAAACTTGTGAAGTATTTTGATGACAATGGCATGGAGCATTGTGATGAAAATGGCATGGGACATTGTGATGAAAAAGGCATGGAGCCATTTTGTGACAGGGTTCAAGGAGCATTCTGACGACAAGTGTCAGGGAGCATTGTGATGACAAGTGTATTGAGCATTGTGATGACAAACGTCATGGAGCATTGTGACAATAAGGGCATGGAGTATTGAGATGACAGGCGTCATGGAGAGTTGTGATGACAAGTGTTATGGAACATTGTGATCACAAGAGTTTGGAGCATTGTGATGACAGAGGTCATGGATCATTTTGATTTCAAGGAGCATGGAGCATTGTGATGACAAGGGCATGAAGCAATGTGATCCCAAGTTTCATGGAGGATCGTGATGACAATGGTAATGGAGTATTGTGATGACAAGCGCATAGAGCATTGTAATGACAAGGTCATGTAGCATTTTGCTGACAAATGCATGGAGCATTGTGATGACAGGTGTCATGGAGCACTGTGATGACAAACATCACGGAGCATTGTGAATACAGGGGCCATGGAGCATTGGGATGACAAGGGAATGGATCAATGTAATGACAAGGGTCATGGAGCATTGGGCTGAAAATGTTCATGGGCTATTGTAATGACAGGGGTCATGGAGCATTGTGATGACTAGGGAATGGAGCATTGTGATGACAAGAGTCCCTTATCATTGTGTTGTCAGGTGTCATGGAGCGTTGTGATGACAGTGGTCATGGAGCATTGTGATGATATGGGTCATGGAGCATTGTGATGAGAAGGTCATGGAGTATTGGGCTGAAAATGTTCATGGAGTATTGTGATGACAGTGGTCATGGAGCATTGTGATGATAAGGGAATGGAGCATTTTGATGACAATGTCCTTGAGCATTTTGATGAGAAGACCATGGATTCATGGGATGACAAGTCTCATGGAGCATTCTGATGAAAAGGGGAATGGAGCATTGTGATTACAGGTGTCTTGGAGCACTGTGATGAAAATGGCATGGAACATTGTGATGAGAATGCCATGGAGCATTCTCATGACATTTGTCATGGGGCTTTGTGATGACAAGGGCAAGGAGCATTGTGATTGCATGGGTCTTGGAGCATTGTGATGAAAAGGGCATGGAACATTGTGATGAAAAAGGCATGGAGCCTTGTCATGAAAGGGTTCAAGGAGCATACTGATGGCAAGAGTCAGGGAGCATTGTGATGACAAGTTTATTTAGCATTGTGATGACAAATGTCATGGGGCACTGAGATGGGAAGACCATGGATAATTGTGATGAGTAGCGTCCAGGGGCATTGTGATGACAAGTGTTATGGAACATTGTGATCACAAGGGTTTGGAGCACTGTGATGACAGAGGTCATGGAGCATTTTGATTTCATTTTGATGACAATAGCATGAAGCATTATGATGATGGGCATGGTGCATTGTGATGACAGGGTTCATGGAGCATTGTGATGAAAAGGGGCATGGAGCATTGGTCTGAGAAGTTTCATGGATTATTGTGATGACATTGGGCATGGCACATTGTGATGACAAGGGCATGGAGCATTGTGATGACAAGTTCATGGAGTATTGTGAAGACAGGTGTCAGGGAGCATTGTGATGACATATTTCATGTTCCATAGTGATGACAATAGCACGGAGCATTGTGATGCCAAGTGTCATGGAGGATTGTTGTGACAGTGGTAAAGGAGCATTGTGATGACAAGGGCATGGAGCATTGTGATGACAAGGGCCACTGCTAAATTTAATTTCCAGTTCATGAAACATTGTGAGGACAAGCGCATGGAGCTTCCTATGACAGGTGTCATGGAGCATTGTGATGACAAGTGCATGGAGTATTGTAATGACAAGAGCATATAACATTGTGATGTGAAGTGCCATGGAGCATTGTGATGACAAGGACGTGGAGCATTGTGAGGACAAGGGACATTGAGCTGTGAGATGACCAGGGCATGGAACATTCTGATGGCAAAACCGTGGAGCATTGTGATGTGAAGACCTTGAGTAATTGTGATGACGAGCATCATGGAGCACTGTAATGAAAAGGGGCATGAAGCAATGTGATGATTGGTGTCAGGGAGCATTGTGATGACAGGGGTCATGGAGCATTGTGATAACAAGAGCATGTAATGTTGTGATGAGAAGTGTCATGTAGCATCGTGATGACAAGGACGAGGAGAATTGTGATGACAAGGGACATGGAGCATTGTGATAACTAGGGCATGGTGCAATGTGATGACAGGGGTCATGGAGCATTATTATGACAAGGGCCATGGTGCATTCTGACATAAGATATCACTTATGAAGGGAATGTAAACATGGCTACATATGAACTGAATTAGGAAACAGAACAGAGTGTCAGATTCAGAAAACACTCTTATGCTTGCTGAAGGGGAAAGGAGAGGTGGGGAGATGCACAAAACCAGAGTTTGATATTAGCACAGGTACCGTTCCATAATCCAAATACAGAATAGACAAGAACTACTCCTTCCGTAGTGAACGGGACTCAAAACCCCTATTTCCAGCAGAGGAATATATCTGACTACTAAGAATCTTAAAATCAGTGTATTTATATGTCTCTGTAAGGGAATCAATTTTGTCTAGACCGGCAAAAACAAGTCAGGGAAAATGAGCTCAACCCCATTATAAAACTGAATTTGAAAAACAAAACAAAATAAAAAAAAACAGCGATATTCTTACACAATTCCTTCAAGGGCTCTGATGCAACCTGGAATGACACTATCTACAACAACAGCTGGAAGAGACATAAGGCTGGACACATGGGACTGAGGGGATTGGTGAGAGTGCTGGCGAAAATGCAGTCCCTTTGAAGCCATAATGCGTGCCACCCATTCGATGGGTGCCAACTCTCCAGGTTGAAGGTAATATTACTACAGGTATAAAAGGTACGAAAAACCTAGAGAGTGGACACACTGTGAATACGAAAGGTTTCTAAAACTCAAAGAACAGTCCCTCTCCTGGTGCTCCGGTTTGACTTTCCAACTGCTTTACTATCAATCTCCCAAGTTGGCGAGACGGCCCCTTTAACCTCCTGGGTCCCACTGGTTGCCAATTTGGCTGAGGATGAAAGGGAAGAGGGAGGACAAATGATAGAGTAGCTGTTAGGTATTTCGACGGGCACATGTCACTCTAATTGCCCAGTAGGAAGAAGAATTAACCAAAGTCTCAGCCACCCACCGGGAACCAGTATAGTTCCTGAACCAAAATTTTGGACGGGCGTTCAACTCACAAAAAAACGAGTTGAAAAATGGAGCTCAGGGGCACAGCAATTCACAAACTGGCAGATTAATAAAGGACAACTATCACCCAAAAATCTGTTGAGGAAAGGCAACGAGGCCAACTTGAAAGCGAGGCAGAAAAGCAGGAAAGAGATTTCAAGAGGTACGTTGGAATTGCCTGTAAAGCACAGGAAGAGGGGCACAACTTCGACAATGATGCACTTGCCCAAAAAGGGCGTATGCGTTTTCTCATGAATATATTCAGGAAAAAACGCATACACCCTTTTTGGCCAAGCAAGCAAGCGAGCAATGCAAATCTGCACTACAAAGAAGTATCACTTCCCACCAGTCAAAAGGGACATCCACAAAATGAGTAAAAACCAGAAAGGCAAGACAGGCCCTGGAGAACAGGGAGCCTTGTTATGCTGATGGGCGGGATGTAAATTGCCAACTGCCTCCCTGGAGGAGTGCATTGCGTTCCCTAAAACAAGTAAACAACAGAGCTACAGAGCCAAGGGCACTTCCAGTCTAGGGAATATACCTTGGGAAAACTGAAAATCAATAAGACAGAGCAACCCCCAAATTTAGGGCTGCACTGCTTACAAGAACCTCAACTTGGGTACACCTTAAATATCCCAGGAAATATAAAAATGGTTCAAAAAACTGTGGTATTTATGTACGATGGAATATCCCTCAGCCATGAAATCAATGTTATAAGACCAGGAGCAGCAAAGTGAGTGGATTCAGGTACGATGATTCTAAGTGAAATAAGTCACACAGAAAAAGAAACTTATCATAAGATATCACTTATGAAGATCCTGTAAACATGGCTACACATGAACTGAGTTAGGAAAGAGAACAGAGTCTCACATTTAGAAAACACTCTTATGCCTGCTTAAGGGGAAAGGAGAGGTGGGGTGATGTATAAAACCAGAGTTTGATATAAGAAGAGGTACCATTTCTATAACCAACTGTGGAATAGAGAAGACCTACACCTTCCTCAGTGAAAGGGACTCAAAACCCCATATTTCCCGCAGAGGAATAGATCTGACTAGTAAGAATCTTAAAACCTATGTATTGATATGTCTCTGTAAGGGAATCAAAGGTGTCTAGACTGGCATAAACATGGCAGCGAGAAATCAGCACAAACCCACTATAAAAAGGAATTTCAAAAACAAAACCAAAAAACAGGGAAATTCTTTACATTTCCTTCAGGGTCTCCGATGAAACACGGAATGACCTTATTTGCAATGAAAGCTGGATGTGGCATAAGGCTGGACACTTGGGACTGAGAGGATTGGTGAGATTGGGTCAGCAAATGCAGACCCTTTAAAGCAAAAATGCATAGCCCCCATTCCATGGGTCCCAACTCTCCATGTTGAAGGGAATATTACTACAGATATAACATGTATGGGAAGCCAAGAGAATGGACACACTGTGAATACAAAAGCTTTCTAAAACAAAACGAATAGTCCCTCTCCTGGTGCTCCGGTTTGACTTTCCAACTGCTTTACTATCAATCTCCCAAATTGGAGAGAAAGCCCCTTTAACCTCCTGGTTCGCACAGGTTGCCAATTTGGCAGAGGATGGAAGGGAAGAGGGAGAACGAATGAGAGACTAGCTCTTAGGCATTTGGACGGGCACAGGTCACTCTAATTTCCCGGCAGGAAGAAGAATTAACCAAAGTCTCAGCCACCCACCGGGAATCCTTAGAGGTCCTGAAACAAAATTTTGGACTTGCGTACAGCTCACAAAAAACGAGTTGAAAAATGGATCTGAGGGGCACAGCAATTCACAAACTGGCAGAGAAATAAAGGACAACTATCATCCTAAAATCTGTTGAGGGAAGGGAACGAGGCAGACTGGAAAGCGAGGCAGAATAGCAGGAAACAGATTTCAAGAGGTACGTTGGAATCACCTTTAAAGCACAGGAAGACGGGCACAACTTCGACAATGAAACACTTGGCCCAAAAGTGTGTATGCGTTTCTCCTGAATATATTCAGGAGAAAACGCATACGCCCTTTTATGGCCAAGCAAGCAAGCGGGCAATGCAAATCTGCACAACAAAGAAGTATCACTTCCCACCGGTCAAAAGGGACATCCACAAAATGTGTAAAAACCAGAAAGGAAAGACAGGCCCTGGAGAACAGAGAGCCTTGTTATGCTGATGGGCGGGATGTAAATTGCCAACTGCCTCACTGGAGGAGTGCATTGTGTTCCCTAAAACAAGTAAACAACAGAGCTACAGAGCCAAGGGCACTTCCAGTCTAGGGAATATACCTTGGGAAAACTGAAAATCAATAAGACAGAGCCACCCCCAAATTTAGGGCTGCACTGCTTACTAGAACCTCAAATTGGGTACACCATAAATATCCCAGGAAATATAAAAATGGTTCAAAAAACTGTGGTATTTATGTACCATGGAATATCCCTCAGCCATGAAATCAATGTCATAAGACCAGGAGCAGCAAAGTCATTGGATTCAGGTACAATGATTCTAAGTGAAATAAGTCACACAGAAAAAGAAACTTATCATAAGATATCACTTATGAAGATCCTGTAAACATGGCTACACATGAACTGAGTTAAGAAAGAGAACAGAGTCTCAGATTTAGAAAACACTGTATGCCTGCTTAAGGGGGGAGGGGAGGTGGGGTGATGCATAAAACCAGAGATTGATATAAGCACAGGTACAATTTCTATAACCAACTGTGGAATAGACAAGGTCTACAACTTCTTCAGTGAAAGGGACTCAAAACCCCATATTTCCCGCAGAGGAATAGATCTGACTAGTAAGAATATTAAAACCTATGTATTGATATGTCTCCGTAAGGGAATCAAGTGTGTCTAGAATGGCATAAGCATGGCATCAAGAATCAGCTGAAACCCACTATAAAAACGAATTTCAAAAACAAAACCAAAAAACAGGGAAATTCTTTACATTTCCTGCAGGGTCACTGATGAAACCTGAAATGACTCTATCTACAATGACAGCTGGGTGTGGTATAAGGCTGGACACTTGGGACTGAGAGGTTTGGTGAGATTGGGTGAGCAAATGCAGACCCTTTAAAGCAAAAATGCATGGCCCCCATTCCAAGGGTCCCAACTCTCCATGTTGAAGGGAATATTACTACAAATATAACATGTATGGGAAACCTAGAGAATGGACACACTGTGAATACAATAGGTTTCTAAAACTCAACGAGTAGTCCCTCTCCTGGTGCTCCGGTTGGACTTTCCAACTGCTTTACTATCAATCTCCCAACTTGGAGAGACAACCCCTTTAAGCTCCTGGTTCACACAGGTTGCCAATTTGGCAGAGGATGGAAGGGAAGAGGGAGAACCAATGAGAGAGTAGCTGTTAGGCTTTTGGACGGGCACCTGCCACTCTAATTTCCCGGCAGGAAGAAAAATTAACCAAAGTCTCAGCCACCCACCGGGAACCAGTATAGGTCCTGAACCAAAATTTTGGAATTGTGTACAGCTCACAAATACGAGTTGAATAATGGAGCTTAGGGTCACAACAATTCACAAACTGGCAGATGAATAAAGGACAACTATCGTCCAAAAATCTGTTGAGGGAAGGCATCGAGGCGGACTTGAAAGTGAGGCAGAATAGCAGGAAAAAGATTTCAAGAGGTACGTTGGAATCGCCTTTAAAGCACAGGAAGAGGGGCACAACTTTGAAAATGACGCCCTGGGCGAAAAAGGGCGTATGCGTTTTCCCCTCCATATATTCCTGAATATATTCAGGAGAAAACGCATACCCCCTTTTTGTCCAAGCAAGCAAGCGGGCAATGCAAATCTGCACTACAAAGAAGTATCACTTCCCACCGGTCAAAAGGGTCAGCCACAATATGTGTAAAAACCAGAAAGGCAAGACAGGCCCTGGAGAACAGGGAGCCTTGTTATGCTGATGGGCGGGATGTAAATTGCCAACTGCTTCACTGGAGGAGTGCATTGTGTTCCCTAAAACAAGTAAACAACAGAGCTACAGAGCCAAGGGCACTTCCAGTGTAGGGAATATACCTTGGGAAAACTGAAAATCAATAAGACAGAGCCACCCCCAAATTTAGGGCTGCACTGCTTACAAGAACTTCAAATTGGGTACACCATAAATATCCCAGGAAATATAAAAATGGTTCAAAAAATTGTGGTACTTACGTACGATGGATTATCCCTCAGCCATGAAATCAATGTCATAATACCAGGAGCAGCAAAGTGAGTGGATTCATGTACGATGATTCTAAGTGAAATAAGTCACACAGAAAAAGAAACTTATCTGAAGATATCACTTATGAAGATCCTGTAAACATGGCTACACATGAACTGAGTTAGGAAAGAGAACAGAGTCTCACATTTAGAAAACACTCTTATGCCTGCTTAAGGGGGAAGGAGAGTTGGGGTGATGCATAAAACCAGAGTTTGATATAAGCACAGTTACCGTTTCTAAAACCAACTGTGGAATAGACAAGACCTACACCTTCCTCAGTGAAAGGGACTCAAAACCCCATATTTCGCGCAGAGTAATAGATCTGACTAGTAAGAATCTTAAAACCTATGTATTGATATGTCTCCGTAAGGGAATCAAGTGTGTCTAGACTGGCATAAACATGGCAGCGAGAAACAGCTGAAACACACTATAAAAAGGAATTTCAAAAACAAAACCAAAAAACAGGGAACTTCTTTACAATTCCTTCAGGGTCTCTGATGAAACCTGGAATGACCCTATCTACAATGACAGCCGGATATGTCATAAGGCTGGACACTTGGGGCTGAGAGGATTGGGGAGATTGGGTGAGCAAATGCAGACCCTTTAAAGCAATAATGCATGGCGCCCATTCCGTGGGTCCAAACTCTCCAGGTTAAAGGGAATATTACTACAGGTATAACATGTACGGGAAACCTAGAGAATAGACACACTGTGAATACAATAGGTTTCTACAACTCAACGAATAGTCCCTCTCCTGGTGCTCGGGTTTGACTTTCCAACTGCTTTACTATCAATCTCCCAACATGGAGAGACAGCCCCTTTAAACTCCTCGTTCGCACAGGTTGCCAATTTGGCAGAGGATGGAAGGGAAGAGGGAGAACCAATGAGAGAGTACCTGTTAGGCATTTGGACGGGCAAATGTCACTCTAATTTCTGACAGGAAGAAGAATTAACCAAAGTCTCAGCCACACACCGGGAACCACTATAGGTCCTGAACCAAAATTTTGGACTTGCGTACAGCTCACAAAAAACGAGTTGAAAAATGGAACTCAGGGGGTGAGCAATTCAAAAACTGGCAGAGTAATAAATGACCACTATGGTCCGAAAATCGGTGGAGGGAAGGCAATTAGGTGGACTTGAAAGCGAGGCAGAATAGCAGGAAACAGTTTTCAAGAGGTACGTTGGAATCGCCTTTAAAGCACAGGAAGAGGGGCACAACATCGACAATGACGCACTTGGCCAAAAAGGGGGTATGTGTTTTCTCCTGAATATATTCAGGAGAAAACGCATACCCCCTTTTTGGCCAAGCAAGCAAGCAGGCAATGCAAATCTGCACTACAAAGAAGTATCACTTCCCACCGGTCAAAAGGGACATCCACAAATATGTAAAAACCTGAAAGGCAAGACAGGCCCTGGAGAACAGGGAGCCTTGTTATGCTGATGGCCAGGATGTAAATTGCCAACTGTGTCACTGGAGGAGTGCATTGCGTTCCGTAAAACAAGTAAACAATAGAGCTAGAGAGCCAAGGGCACTTCCAGTCTACGGAATATACCTTGGGAAAACTGAAAATCAATACGACAGAGCCACCCCAAAATTTAGGGGTGCACTGCTTATAAAAACCTCAATTTGTGTACACCTTAAATATCCCAGGAAATATAAAAATGGTTCAAAAAATTGTAGTACATATGTACGATGGAATATCGCTCAGCCATGAAATCAATGTCATAAGACCAGGAGCAGCAAAGTGAGTGGATTCAGGTACGATGATTCTAAGTGAAATAAGTCACACAGAAAAAGAAACTTATCATAAGATATCACTTATGAAGATCCTGTAAACATGCCTGCACATGAACTGAGTTAGGAAAGAGAACAGAGTCTCACATTTAGAAAACACTCTTATGCCTGCTTAAGGGGGAAGGAGAGGTGGGGTGATGCATAAAACCAGAGTTTGACATAAGCACAGGTACCATTTCTAATACCAACTTTGGAATAGACAAGACCTACACCTTCCTCAGTGAAAGGGATTCAAAACCCCATATTTCCGGCAGAGGAATAGATCTGACTAGTAAGAATCTTAAAACCTATGTATTGATATGTCTCTGTAAGGGAATCAAGGGTGTCTAGACTGGCATAAACATGGCAGCGAGAATCAGCTCAAACCCACTATAAAAAGGAATTTCAAAAACAAAACCAAAAAACAGGGAAATTCTTGAGAATTCCTTCAGGGTCTCTGATGAAACCTGGAATGACCCTATCTACAATGACAGCTGGATGTGGTATAAGGCTGGACACTTGGGACTGAGAGGATTGGTGAGATTGGGTGAGCAAATGCAGACGCTTTAAAGCAAAAATGCATGGCCCCCATTCCATGGGTCCCAACTCTCCAGGATGAAGGGAATATTACTACAGCTATAACATGTATGGGAAACCTAGGGAATGGACACAGTGTGAATTCAAAAGGATTCTAAAACTCAACGAATAGTCCCTCTCCTGGTGCTCCCATTTGACTTTCCAACTGCTTTACTAACAGTCTCCCAAATTGGAGAGACAGCCCCTTTAAGCTCCTGGTTCCCACAGGTTGCCAATTTTGCAGAGGATGGAAAGGAAGAGGGAGAACCAATGAGAGAGTAGCTGTGAGACATTTGGACGGGCACATGTCACTCTGATTTCCCGGCATGAAGAAGAATTTACCGGAGTCTCAGCCACCCACCGGGAACCAGTAAAGTTCCTGAACCAAAATTTTGGCCTTGCGTACAGCTCACAAAAAACGAGTTGAAAAATGGAGCTCAGGGGCACAGCAATTCACAAACAGGCAGAGTAATAAAGGACAACTATCGTCCAAAAATCTGTTGAGGGAATGCAACGAGGGGGACTTGAAAGCGAGGCAGAAGAGCAGGAAACAGATGTCAAGTGGTACGTTGGAATCGCCTTTAAAGCACAGGAAGAGGGTCACAACTTGGAGAATGACGCACTGGGCCAAAAAGGGCGTATGCGTTTTCTCCTGAATATATTCAGGAGAAAACGCATACGCCCTTTTTGGCCAAGCAAGCAAGTGGGCAATTCAAATCTGCACTACAAAGAAGTATCACCTCCCACCGGTCAAAAGGGACATCCAAAAATGTGTAAAAACCAGAAAGGCAAGACAGGCCCTGGAGAACAGGGAGCCTTGTTATGCTGATAGGCGGGATGTAAATTGCCAACTGCCTCACGGGAGGAGTGCATTGCTTTCCCTAAAACAAGGAAACAACAGAGCTATAGAGCCAAGGGCACTTCCAGTCTAGGAAATATACCTTGGGAAAACTGAAAATCAATAAGACAGAGCCACCCCCAAATTTAGTGCTGCACTGCTTACAAGAACCTCAACTTGGGTACACCTTAAATATCCCAGGAAATATAAAAATGGTTCCAAAAACTGTGGTATTTATGTACGATGGAATATCCCTCAGCCATGAAATCAATGTCATAAGACCAGGAGCAGCAAAGTGAGTGGATTCAGGTACGATGATTCTAAGTGAAATAAGTCACACAGAAAAAGAAACTTATCGTAAGATATGACTTATGTAGATCCTGTAAACATGGCTACACATGAACTGAGTTAGGAAAGAGAACAGAGTCTCACATTTAGAAAACACTCTTATGCCTGCTTAAGCGGAAAGGAGAGGTGGGGTGATGCATAAAACCAGAGTTTGATATAAGTACAGGTACCAATTCTAAAACCAACTGGGGAATAGACAAGACCTACACTCTCCTCAGTGAAAGGGACTCAAAACCCCATATTTCCCGCAGAGGAATAGATCTGACTAGTAAGAATCATAAAACCACTGTATTGATATGTCTCTGTAAGGGAATCAAGTGTGTCTAGACTGGCATAAACATGACAGTGAGAATCAGCTGAAACCCACTATAAAAGGGAATTTCAAAAACAAAACCAAAAAATAGGGAAATTCTTCACATTTCATTCAGGGTCTCTGATGAAACCTGGAATGACCCTATCTACAATGACAGCTGGATGTGGCATAAGGCTGGACACTTGGGACTGAGAGGATTGGTTAGATTGGGTGAGCAAATGCAGACCCTTTAAAGCAAAAATGCATGGCCCCCATTCCATGGGTCCCAACTCTCCAGGTTGAAGGGAATATTTGTACAGCTATAACATGTATGGGAAACCTAGAGAATGGACACACTGTGAATACAAAAGGTTTCTAAAACTCAAAGAGTAGTCCCTCTCCTGGTGCTCCGGTTTGACATTCCAACTGCTTTACTATCAATCTCCCAAAATGGAGAGACAGCCCCTTTAAGCTCCTGGTTCGCACAGGTTGCCAATTTGGCAGAGGATGGAAGGGAAGAGGGAGAACCAATGAGAGAGTAGCTGTTAGGCATTTGGACGGGCGCATGTCACTCTAATATCCCGGCAGGAAGAAGAATTAACCAGAGTCTCAGCCACCCACCGGGAACCAGTAAAGTTTCTGAACCAAAATTTTGGACTTGCGTACAGCTCACAAAAATCGAGTTGAAAAATGGAGCTCAGGGGCACAGCAATTCACAAACGGGCAGAGTAATAAAGGACAAATATCTTCCAAAAATCTGTTGAGGGAAGGCATCGAGGCGGACTTGAAAGCGAGGCAGAATAGCAGGAAACAGATTTCAAGAGGTACGTTGGAATCGCATTTAAATCACAGGAAGAGGGGTACAACATCGACAATGACACACTTGGCCAAAATGGCGTATGTGTTTTCCCCTGAATATATTCAGGAGAAAACGCATACGCCCTTTTTGGCAAAGCAAGCAAGCGGGCAATGCAAATCTGCACTACAAAGAAGTATCACTTCCCAACGGTCAAAAGAGACATCCACAAATATGTAAAAACCAGAAAGGCAAGACAGGCCCTGGAGAAGAGGGAGCATTTTTATGCTGATGGGCGGGATGTAAATTGCTAACTGCCTCACTGGAGGAGTGCATTGTGTTCCCTAAAACAAGTAAACAACAGAGCTACACAGCCAAGGGCACTTCCAGTCTAGGGAATATACCTTGGGAAAACTGAAAATCAATAAGACAGAGCCACCCCCAAAATGATGGCTGCACCGCTTATAAGATCCTCAACTTGGGTACACCTTAAATATCCCAGGAACTATAAAAATGGTTCAAAAAATTGTGGTACTTACGTACGATGGAATATCCCTCAGCCATGAAATCAATGTCATAAGACCAGGAGCAGCAAAGTGAGTGGATTCAGGTACGATGATTCTAAGTGAAATAAGTCACACAGAAAAAGAAACTTATCATAAGGTATCACTTAAGAAGATCCTGTGAACATGGCTACACATGAACTGAGTTAGGAAAGAGAACAGAGTCTCACATTTAGAAAACACTCTTATGCCTGTTTAAGGGGGAAGGGGAGGTGCGGAGATGCATAAAACCAGAGTTTGATATAAGCACAGATACCGTTTCTAAAACCAACTCTGGAATAGACATGACCAACACCTTCCCCAGTGAAATGGACTCAAAACCCCCCATTTCCCGTAGAGGAATAGATCTGACTAGTAATAATCTTAAAACCTATGTATTGATATGTCTCCATAAGGGAATCAAGTGTGTCTAGACTGGCATAAACATGGCAGCGAGAATCAGCTTAAACCCACTATAAGAAGGAATTTCAAAAACAAAACCAAAAACAGGGAAATTATTTACAATACCTTCAGGGTCTCTGATGAAACCTGGAATGACCCTATCTACAATGACAGCTGGATGTGGTATAAGGCTGGACACTAGGGACTGAGAGGATTGGTGAGATTGGGTGAGCAAATGCAGACCCTTTAAAGCAATAATGCATGGCCCCCATTCCATGGGTCCCAACTCTCCAGGTTGCAGGGAATATTACTACAGCTATAACATGTACGGGAAACCTAGAGAATGGACCCACTGTGAATACATATGTTTTCTAAAACTCAACGAGTAGTCCCTCTCCTGGTGCTCCGCTTTGACTTTCCAACTGCTTTACTATCAATCTCCCAACTTGGAGAGACAACCCCTTTAACCTCCTGGTTCGCATAGGTGGCCAATTTCTCAGAGGATAGAAGGGAAGAGGGAGAACCTATGAGAGAGTACCTGTTAGGCATTTGGACGGGCATATGTCGCTCTAACTTCCCGGCAGGAAGAAGAATTGACCAGAGTCTCAACCACCCACCAGGAACCAGTATAGGTCCTGAACCAAAATTTTGGACTTGCGTACAACTCAAAAAAAATGAGTTGAAAAATGGAGCTCAGGGGCACAGCAATTCACAAACTGACAGAGTAATAAAGGACAACTATCGTCCAAAAATCTGTTGAGGGAAGGCAGCGAGGTGGACTTGAAAGCGAGACATAATAGCAGGAAACAGATTTCAAGAGGTACGTTGGAATCGCCTTTAAAGCACAGGAAGAGGGGCACATCTTCGACAATGAAACACTTGGCCAAAAAGGGCGTATGTGTTTTCTCCTGAATATATTCTGGAGAAAACGCATACGCCCTTTTTGGCCAAGTAAGCAAGCGGTAAATGCAAATCTGCACTACACAGAAGTATCACTTCCCACCTGTCAAAATGGACATCCACAAAATGTGTAAAAACCAGAAAGGCAAGACAGGCCCTGGAGAACAGGGAGCCTTGTTATGCTGATGGGCGGGATGTAAATGGCCAAAGGCCTCACTGGAGGAGTGCATTGTGTTCCCTAAAACAAGTAAACATCAGAGCTACAGAGCCAAGGGCACTTCCAGTCTAGGGAATATACCTTGGGAAAACTGAAAATCAATAAGACAGAGCCACCCCCAAACTTAGGGCTGCACTGCTTACAAGAACCTCAACTTGGGTACACCTTAAATATCCCAGGATGTATAAAATTGGTTCAAAAAATTGTGGTACTTATGTACGATGGCATATCCCTTAGCCATGAAATCAATGTCATAAGACCAGGAGCAGCAAAGTGAGTGGATTCAGGTACGATGATTCTAAGTGAAATAAGTCACACAGAAAAATAAACTTATCATAAGATATCACTTATGAAGATCCTGTAAACATGGCTACACATGAACTGAGTTAGGAAAGACAACAGAGTCTCACATTTAGAAAACACTCTTATGCCTGTTTAAGTGGGAAGGAGAGGTGGGGTGATGCATAAAAGCAGAGTTTGTTATAAGCACAGATACCGTTTCTAAAACCAACTGTGGAATAGACAAGACCTACTCCTTCCTCAGTGAAAGGGACTCAAAACACCATATTTCCCACAGAGTAATAGATCTCACTAGTAAGAATCTTAAAACCTATGTATTGATATGTCTCCGTAAGGGAATCAAGGGTGTCTAGACTGGCATAAACATGGCAGCGAGAATCAGATCAAACCCACTATAAAAAGGAATTTCAAAAACAAAACCAAAAAACAGGGAATTTCTTTAAAATTCCTTCAGGTTCTCTGATGAAACCGGGAATGGCCCTATCTACAATGACAGCTGGATGTGGTATAAGGCTGGACACTTGGGACTGAGAGGATTGGTGAGATTAGGTGAGCTAATGCAGACCATTTAAAGCAAAAGTGCATGGTCCCCATTCCATGGGTCCCAACTCTCCGTGTTGAAGGGAATATTACTACAGCTATAACATGTATGGGAAACCTAGAGAATGGACACAATGTGAATACAAAAGGATTCTAAAACTCAACGTGTTGTCCCTCTCCTGGTGCTCCAGTTTGACTTTCCATCTGCTTTACTATCAATCTCCCAACTTGGAGAGACAACCCCTTTAACCTTCTGGTTCGCACAGGTTGCCAATTTGGCAGAGGATGGAAGGGAAGAGGGAGAACCAATGAGAGAGTAGCTGTTAGGCATTTGGACGGGCACATGTCACTCTAATTTCCCGGCAGGAAGAAGAATTAACCAGAGTCACAGCCACCCACCGGGAACCAGTATAGGTCCTGAACCAAAATTTTGCACTTGCGTACAGCTCACAAAAAACGAGTTGAAAAATGGAGCTCAGGGGCACAGCAATTCACAAACAGGCAGAGTAATAAAGGACAACTATCGTCCAAAAATCTGTTGAGGGAAGGCATCGAGGGGGACTTGAAAGCGAGGCAGAAGAGCAGGAAACAGATGTCAAGTGGTACGTTGGAATCGCCTTTAAAGCATAGGAAGAGGGTCACAACTTGGACAATGACGCTCTGGGCCAAAAAGGGTGTATGCGTTTTCTCCTGAATATATTCAGGAGAAAACGCATACGCCCTTTTTGGCCAAGCAAGCAAGCGGGCAATGCAAATCTGCACTACAAAGAAGTATCACCTCTCACCGGTCAAAAGGGACATCCACAAATGTGTAAAAACCAGAAAGGCAAGACAGGCCCTGGAGAACAGGGAGCCTTGTTATGCTGATGGGCGGGAGGTAAATTGCCAACTGCCTCACGGGAGGAGTGCATTGCTTTCCCTAAAACAAGGAAACAACAGAGCTATAGAGCCAAGGGCACTTCCAGTCTAGGAAATATACCTTGGGAAAACTGAAAATCAATAAGACAGAGCCACCCCCAAATTTAGGGCTGCACTGCTTACAAGAACCTCAACTTGGGAACACCTTAAATAACCCAGGAAATATAAAAATGGTTCAAAAAACTGTGGTATTTATGTACGATGGAATATCCCTCAGCCATGAAATCAATGTCATAAGACCAGGAGCAGCAAAGTGAGTGGATACATGTACGATGATTCTAAGTGAAATAAGTCACACAGAAAAAGAAACTTGTCGTAAGATATGACTTATGTAGATCCTGTAAACATGGCTACACATGAACTGAGTTAGGAAAGAGAACAGAGTCTCACATTTAGAAAACACTCTTATGCCTGCTTAAGTGGGAAGGAGAGGTGGGGTGATGCATAAAACCAGAGTTTGATATAAGCAAAGGTACCATTTCTAAAACGAACTTTGGAATAGACAAGACCTACACCTTCCTCAGTGAATGAGACTCAGAACCCCATATTTCCCGCAGAGGAATAGATCTGACTAGTAAGAATATTAAAACCTAGGTACTGATATGTCTCCGTAAGGGAATCAAGTGTGTCTAGACTGGCATAAACATGGCAGCAAGAATCAGCTGAAACCAACAATAAAAACGAATTTCAAAAACAAAACCAAAAAACAGGGAAATTCTTTACAATTCCTTCAGGGTCTCTGATTAAACCTGGAATGACTCTATCTACAATGACAGCTGGATGTGGTATAAGGCTGGACACTTGGGACTGAGAGGATTGGTGAAATTGGGTGAGCAAATGCAGACCCTTTAAAGCAAAAATGCATGACCCCCATTCCATGGGTCCCAACTCTCCATGTTGAAGGGAATATTACTACAGATATAACATGTATGGGAAACCTAGAGAATGGACACACTGTGAATACAATAGGTTTCTAAAACTCAACAAATAGTCCCTCTCCTTGTGTTCCGGTTTGACTTTCGAACAGCTTTACTATCAATCTCACAACTTGGAGAGACAGACCCTTTAAGCTCCTGGTTTGCACAGGTTGCCAGTTAGGCAGAGGATGGAATGGAAGAGGGAGAACCAATGAGAGAGTAGCTGTTAGGCATTTGGACGGTCACATGCCACTCTAATTTCCCGGCAGGAAGAAAAATTAACCAAAGTCTCAGCCACCCACCGGGAACTAGTATAGGTCCTGAACCAAAATATTGGACTTGCGTACAGCTCACAAATACGAGTTGAAAAATGGGGCTCAGGGGCACAGCAATTTACAAACTGGCAGAGTAATAAAGGACAACTATCGTCCAAAAATCTGTTGAGGGAAGGCATCGAGGCGGACTTGAAAGCGAGGCAGAATAGCAGGAAACAGATTTCAAGAGGTACGTTGGAATCGCCTTTAAAGCACAGGAAGAGGTGCACAACTTTGACAATGACGCACTGGGCGAAAAAGGGCGTATGCATTTTCTCCTGAATATATACAGGAGAAAACGCATACGCCCTTTTTGGCCAAGCAAGGAAGCGGGCAATGCTAATCTGCACTACAAAGAAGTATCACTTTCCACCGGTCAAAGGGGACATCCACAAAATGTGTAAAAACCAGAAAGGCAAGACAGAACCTGGGGAACAGGGAGCCTTGTTATGCTCTTGGACGGGATGTAAATTGCCAACTGCCTCACTGGAGGAGTGCACTGTGTTCCCTAAAACAAGTAAACAACAGAGCTACAGAGCCAAGGGCACTTCCAGTCTAGGGAATATACCTTGGGAAAACTGAAAATCAATTAGACAGAGCCACCCCCAAATTTAGGGCTGCACTGCTTACAAGAACCTCAACTTGGGTACACCTTAAATATCCCAGGAAATATAAAAATGGTTCAAAAAATTGTGGTTCTTACGTACGTTGGAATATCCCTCAGCCATGCAATCAATGTCATAAGACCAGGAGCAGCAAAGTGAGTGGATTCAGGTACAATGATACTAAGTGAAATAAGTCACACAGAAAAAGAAACTTATCATAAGATATCACTTATGAAAATCCTGTAAACATGGCTACACATGAACTGAGTTAGGAAAGACAACAGAGTCTCACATTTAGAAAACACTCTTATGCCTTTTTAAGGGGGAAGGAGAGGTGGGGTGATGCATAAAACCAGAGTTTGATATAAGAACAGGTACCATTTCTAAAACCAACTGTGGAATAGAGAAGACCTACAGCTTCCTCAGTGAAAGGGACTCAAAACCCCATATTACCAGCACAGAAATAGATCTGACTAGTAAGAATCTTAAATCCTATGTATTGATATGTCTCTCTAAGGGAATCAAGTGTGTCTAGACTGGCATAAACATGGCAGAGAGAAACCAGCTCAAACCCACTATAAAAAGGAATTTCAAAAACAAAACCAAAACACAGGGAAATTCTTTACATTTCCTTCAGGGTCTCCGATGAAACCTGGAATAACCTTATCTACAATGAGAGCTGGATGTGGCATAAGGCTGGACACTTGGGAGTGAGAGGTTTGGTGAGATTGGGTGAGCAAATGCAGACCCTTTAAAGCAAAAATGCATGGCCCCCATTCCATGGGTCCCAACTCTCCATGTTGAAGGGAATATTACTACAGATATAACATGTATGGGAAACCTAGAGAATGGACACACTGTGAATACAATAGGTTTCTAAAACTCAACAAATGGTCCCTCTCCTTGTGCTCCGGTTTGACTTTCCAACTGCTTTACTATCAATCTCCCAACTTGGAAAGACAGACCCTTTAAGCTCCTGGTTCGCACAGGTTGCCAATTAGGCAGAGGATGGAAGGGAAGAGGGAGAACCAATGAGAGAGTAGCTGTTAGGCATTTGGACGGGCACATGTCACTCTAATTTCCCGGCAGGAAGAAGAATTAACCAGAGTCTCAGCCACCCACCGGGAACCAGTATAGGTCCTGAACCAAAATTTTGGACTTGCGTACAGCTCACAAAAAACGAGTTGAAAAATGGAGCTCACCACCACAGCAATTCTCAAACTGGCAGAGTAATAAAGGACAACTATCGTCCAAAAATCTGTTGAGGGAAGGCAATGAGGCGGACTTGAAAGCGAGGCAGAATAGCAGGAAACAGATTTCAAGAGGTACGTTGGAATCACCTTTAAAGCATAGGAAGTGGGGCACAAGTTCGACAATGACGCACTTGGCCAAAAAGGGCATTAGCGTTTTCTCCTGAACATATTCAGGAGAAAATGCATACGCCCTTTTCGGCCAAGCATGCAAGCGGGCAATGCAAATCTGCACTACAAAGAAGTATCACTTCCCACCGGTCAAAAGGGACATGCACAAAATGTGTAAAAATCAGGAAGGCAAGACAGGCCCTGGAGAAATGGAAGCCTTGTTATGCTGATGGGCGGGAGGTAAATTGCCAACTGCCTAACTGGAGGAGTGTATTGTGTTCCCTAAAACAAGTAAACAACAGAGCGACAGAGCCAAGGGCACTTCCAGTCTAGGGAATATACCTAGGGA